>NC_052340.1:13509274-13727745 GCF_016432855.1 Salvelinus namaycush | reverse complement strand
TTTTCTTGTGTTGGAAACAGGGAGTGTGTGTGGTTGGCAAAACAGGGAGTTGTGTGTTGAAACCAGGGAGGTTGTTTTGGGAAACAGGGAGTGTAGTGTGTTGGAAACAGGGGGGTTGTGTGTTGGAAACAGGGGGGTTGTGTGTTGGAAACAGGGAGTGTATGTGTTGGAAACAGGGGGGTTGTGTGTTGGAAACAGGGGGGTTGTTGTGTGAAACAGGGAGTGGTGTGAAGGTGTGTGTTGGAAACAGAGGGTGTGTGTTGGAAACAGGGGGTTGTGTGGAAGTGTTGTGTGTGGAAAACAGGGAGGGTTGTGTGTGCGTTGTGGAAAACAGGGGGGTTGTGTGTTGGAAAAGGGGGTTGTGGTTGGAAACAGGGATGGTTGTTGTGTTGGAAAACAGGGAGGTTGTGTGTTGGAAACAGGGAGGTTGTGTGTTGGAAACAGTGGAGGTTGTGGTGTGGAAACAGGGAGGTTGTGTGGTGCTGGAAACAGTGAGTGTTATGTGTTGGAACAGGAGTGTTGTGTTGGAAAACAGGGATGTGTGTGTGTTGGAAACAGGGAGGTTGTGTGTTGGAAACAGGGGGTGTGTGTGTTGGAAACAGGGAGTGGTTGGTGTGTTGGAAACAGGGATGTGTGTGTGTTGGAAACAAGGGGGGGGAGTTGTGGTGTTGGAAACAGGGACGTGTGTGTGTTGGGAAAATGGAGTGTGTGTGTTGGAAACAGGGAGGTGTCGTGTGTTGAAACAGGGGGTGTGTGTTTGGAAAACAGGGAGTGTGTGGGTGTTGGAAACAGGGAGGTTGTGTGTTGGAAACAGGGAGTGTGTGTGTTGGAAACAGGGAGTGGCGTGTGTTGGAAACAGTGAGGTTATGTGTTGGAAACAGGGAGTGTGTGTGTTGGAAACAGGGAGTGTGTGTGTTGGAAACAGGGAGTGTGTGTGTTGGAAACAGGGAGGTTGTGTGTTGGAAACAGGGAGTGTGTGTGTTGGAAACAGGGAGTGTGTGTGTTGGAAACAGGGAGTGTGTGTGTTGGAAACAGGGAGTGTGTGTGTTGGAAACAGGGAGTGTGTGTGTTGGAAACAGGGAGTGTGTGGTGTGGAAACAGGGAGGTGTTTGTGTTGGAAACAGGGAGTGTGTGTGTTGGAAACAGGGAGGTTGTGTGTTGGAAACAGGGAGGTTGTGTGTTGGAAACAGGGAGGTTGTGTGTTGGAAACAGGGAGTGTGTGTGTTGGAAACAGGGAGGTTGTGTGTTGGAAACAGGGAGGTTGTGTGTTGGAAACAGGGAGTGTGTGTGTTGGAAACAGGGAGGTTGTGTGCTGGGAACAGGGTGTTGGAAACAGGGAGGTTGTGTGTTGGAAACAGGGAGTGTGTGTGTTGGAAACAGGGAGTGTGTGTGCTGGGAACAGGGAGTGTAGTGTGTGTGCTGGAGGCGGGGCAGCCAGGCCATGGTTTTCCACTCAGAGTAGAGAGGGAGGCCTTCTCCAGACAGACTCACAGCCATATAAACTCAGCAAAAAAAGAAACGTCCTCTCAGTGTCAACTCCGTTTATTTTGAAGCAAACTTAACATGTGTAAATATTTGTATGAACATAACAAGATTCAACAACTGAAACATAAACTGAACAAATTCCACAGACATGTGAACTAACAGAAATGGAATAATGTGTCCCTGACACAAAGGGGGGGGGGGGGGGGCAAAAATCAAAAAGTAACAGTCAGTATCTGGTGTGGCACCAGCTGCATTAAGTACTGCAGTGCATTCCTCCCCTCATGACTGCAATAGATTGACCATTCTTGCTGTGAGATGTTACCCACTCTTCCCACAAGGCACCTGCAAGTTCCGGCACATTTCTAGGGGGAATGGCCCTAGCCCTCACCCTCCGATCAACAGGTCCAGACGTGCTCAATGGGATTGAGATCCGGGCTCTTCGCTGGCCATGGCAGCAGAACACTGACATTCCTGTATTGCAGGAAATAACGACAGAACGAGCGTATGGCTGGTGGCAATTGTCATGCTGGAGGGTATGTCAGGATGAGCCTGCAGGAAGGGTACCACATGAGGGAGGAGGATGGCTTCCCTGTAACGCACAGAATTGAGATTGCCTGCAATGACAACAAGCTCAGTCCGATGATGCTGTGACACACCGCCCCAGACCATGACTGACCCTCCACCTCGAAATCGATTCCGCTCCAGAGTACAGGCCTCGGTGTAATGTTCATTCCTTCGACGATAAACGCGAATCCGACCATCACCCCTGGTGAGACAAAACCACGACTCATCAGTGAAAAGCACTTTTTGCCAGTCCTGTCTGGTCCAGCGACGGTGGGTTTGTGCCCATAGGCGACGTTGTTGCGGTGATGTCTGGTGAGGACCTGCCTTACAACTAGGCCCTACCAAGCCTCAGTCCAGCCTCTCTCAGCCTATTGCGGACAGGTCTGAGCACTGATGGAGGGATTGTGCATTCCTGGTGTAAACTCAGGCAGTTGTTGTTGCCATCCTGTACCTGTCCCGACGTGTGATGTTCGGATGTACCCGATCCTGTGCAGGTGTTGTTACAGTGGTCTGCCACTGCGAGGACGATCAGCTGTCTGTCTGTGTCCCTGTAGCGCTGTCTTAGGCGTCTCACAGTACGGACATTGCAATGTATTTGCCCTGGCCACATCGGCAGCCTCATGCCTCCTTGCAGCATGCCTAAGGCACATTTCACGCAGATTGAGAGGGACCCTGGGCATCTTCTTTTGGTGTTTTTCAGATCAGTAGAAAGGCCTCTTTAGTTCCTTAGTTTCATAACTGTGCCTTAATTGCCTACCGTGTAAGCTGTTAGTGTCTTAACGACCGTTCCACAGGTGCATGTTCATTAATTGTTTATGGTTCATTGAACAAGCATGGGAAACAGTGTTTAAACCCTTTACAATGAATATCTGTGAAGGTATTTGGATTTTTACGAATGGTCTTTGAAAGACGGTCCTGAAAAAGGTATGCGAGTATTATGTTATACTGTATAGCTTTTTATCTTCCTATTGTGTGTGTGTGTGTGTGTGTGTGTGTGTGTGTGTGTGTGTGTGTGTGTGTGTCTTGTGATGTGTGTGTGTGTGTGTGTGTGTGTGTGTGTGTGTGTGTGTGTGTGTGAAAAGTGTGTGAAAAGTGTGTGAAAAGTGTGTGAAGGGTGGGTGAAGAGTGTGTAAAGTGTGTGTGTTTCTTTTTCAAATTACATTAATATTAACACATGATAATGAAGGCCTGACCTCTTCTCTTCTCTCTCACACACTCCCTCTCCCTCTGTCCGTCTCTTCCTGTGTCAATCCAATCCAGATGCTCCAGTTCGTGTAGTGTGGACCAGGGGGGACGGGGTGGGGGTTGTCAGGACAGGGGCTACTAGGTGGGGGGGGGGGAGGGGGCAGCGGGAGTTCTGTGACCGGGAGTCAATCGACAGGGGGCACGGGTCATTAATTTGCTGTCCTTTGTTTTGTCAGTTTGTTTTCACGAGGCCCTCGCTTGCTGAAAGTAAATGCAGTCAGGCTGAAAATTGTCTGCTCTGCAGCATGCCCCCTCTCACCACCACCCCTCTACTCAGCATGAGCAGCCCTAGTGGTAGGGGAGAGGAGGGGAGGCAAAGGGGCACAGGTCAACCCCACTTTCCCTTGTACCGGCCACTTCGGCCAAGATTGATCACAGATCACCAGATAGAATCCTCTCACTGTTTCTCTCTCTCACTCTCTTCCTTTGTCCTTCTCTTTCTCTCTGTCTTTCTCTCAAATAAATATGTCTGCACACTCACACATTCAGAAAGACAGAGACAGAGAGAGAGACAGAGATAGAGACAGAGAGACAGAGACAGAGAGAGACAGAGACAGAGAGAGACAGAGATGGAGAGAGAGACAGAGATAGTAACAGACCGAGACTGAGAGAGAGAGACCGAGACAGAGAGAGAGAGAAACAGACAGAGAGACAGAGCGAGAGAGACAGAGAGAGAGAGAGAGTGAGAGAGACAGAGAGAGAGACAGACAGACAGATAGATAGACAGACAGAGAGACGGAGAGATAGAAAGACAGAGAGAGAGACAGATAGATAGATATATAGACAGAGACAGACAGATAGAAAGACAGAGAGAGAGACAGACAGATAGATAGACAGAGAGGGAGACAGAGAGAGACAGAGTGAGAGAGACAGAAACAGAGAAAGAGAGACAGAGAGAGACAGAGTGAGAGAGACAGAGACAGAGAGAGACAGAGACAGACAGATAGAAAGAGACAGAGACAGACAGATAGAAAGAGACAGCATCGGTCATGATACCTCTCTAACTGATCTGTACTGTAGGTGGGCAGTAAACAGCTCACCTGGTTTACCTCTTCGATGTAGCAGCCAACCCGCTGCGGCTGCCTCTAAACATCTACACATGGCCCACAACACAGCCCAGACCACTGCTAAACAACACACTGCCGTAATTGGTGTGTGTGTGTGTGTGTGTGTGTGTGTGTGTGTGTGTGTGTGTGTGTGTGTGTGTGTGTGTGTGTGTGTGTGTGTGTGTGTGTGTGTGTGTGTGTGTCCACTGTGTCCACAACTGCCCACTGTGTCCACTGAGAGATCTGTCATGATACATTATCACTATCTGTCATAATACATTATCGCTATCTGTCATGATACATTCGTGCTATATGTCATGATACATTATCACTATCTGTCATGATACATTATCACTATCTGTCATGATACATTAGCTCTATCGGTCATGATACATTATCGTTATCTGTCATGATACATTAGCGCTATCTGTCATGATACATTAGCACTATCTGTCATGATACATTAGCGCTATCGGTCATGATACATTATCACTATCTGTCATGATACATTAGCGCTATCTGTCATGATACATTAGCGCTATCTGTCATGATACATTAGCGCTATCTGTCTTGATACATTAGCGCTATCTGTTAAAGTGGTTGTTCCACTGGATATCATAAGGTGAATGCACCAACTTGTAAGTCGCTCTGGATAAGAGCGTCTGCTAAATGACTTAAATGTAATGTAATGTAATGTCTGTCGTGCTACATTATCGCTATCTGTCATGATACATTATCGCTATCTGTCATGCTACATTATCACTATCTGTCATGATACATTATTGCTATCTGTCCTGATACATTATCGCTATCTGTCATGATACATTATTGCTATCTGTCCTGATACATTATCGCTCTGTCATGATACATTATCGCTATCTGTCCTGCTACATTATCGCTCTGTCATGATACATTACCAACAATCCTATCCGAAACCTGCCAAAACATGGTTGTTTTCTTCTCCAACCACAACATTAGGAGTTAGACTTGTAAGTTGGGAATGTCAGTGGAGCTGCCAGTAGTCCAGCGTAATAGCAGCCTTTTGTTTCCCTGCCACCAGGCTAGATAGCTCTGGGGGACACGGCAGCAGCAACGGCTGCACACTGAACCAATAAAAGTGAAAATGTGTTGAGTAGAACACATTTCAGTCCGGTTACACCCTGTAGACCTCTGCCTAGCTCGGCCATGGAATTCCCACCTCTGCTCTGCCGCACGCCAGAGTCCTTCAGAGTACTCGGACCACAATGCACTGCTCAGTGGTTGCAGGCTCAGTGGGCGCAAGGGGCGACGCTCGCGCTCCTCCACACCCGTCAGAGAGAACAAGGGAGACAGGGAGGCATGGAGAGTGAGAAATGGAGGGATGGAAAGGGGGGCAGAGATTTAGAGGGTGTTGGCTCAGCTTGAGATCTGGCGGTTGGGGTGTTGGGGTGGGGGGTTGCGGGGGCAGCAGAGCAGGCACACTCTCTAGGGCGGCCCCCCAGGGTGAGGGGGGGGGGGGAGGGGGAGGTGCAGGTCAATGTGAGTCTGAGACAATGTGACTCCCAGATGTGGGTTTGGGCCTCTGGAGTACCCCCCACCACCCCATACCCACATTAGGCTCAAATGAATGTATTACTTTCTAGAGCTGGGAAGTGTTGATGGGGTCAGACAGTGTGTGTGTGTGTGTGTGTGTGTGTGTGTGTGTGTGTGTGTGTGTGTGTGTGTGGTGTGTGTGTGTGTGTGTGTGTGTGTGTGTGTGTGTGTGTGTGTGTGTGTGTACACCGCCTAGGGGTCCAGGGTTCCAGGCCTGTTTTAATGCAGCCTCATGGCTACAGAGGGATGGTGGAATGGGGGGGTGATGGGAAGAGGGAGAGGGGGGCAGCAGATTGAGCATGGAGGATATTACTGAGCGAGAAAGAGGGGGGAGGAAGAGTGGGGAGGAAGGGAGGAAGGGCAGGAGGGATACAGAGGGGCATATTTCACAGGAGGACCCCTGCTGAGAGCTGTGTACCCACATTGTTATGAGTGCACAGATCTTATGCCTGTAAAAATACCAGCGCTCCACTCAGCACAAAGGAGGGCCCTCGCGCTTTGTTACCCTCTCTGAAAACGCCAAATGACATCAGCCTCCCCTCTCCTCTTCTCTGTTCTCTTTCTGGTCTCTCTCCATCTCTCTTAAGTTCTGTTCTTACTTCTCACTTTCTGTCTCTCTCCCTCACTTTCTCCCCTCCTCCCTAACTGTGTAGTAATGGTGCTGTAATTCCTCTGTCCGTGTCAGAGTGCTGGGAGAATGTGCTGTAGCCAGATGAAGCTGGGAGTCGACTAAAGTTTCACAACATGTAATTAAGGCCTAAGTAGCGAGGTCACTGCAGCATGGCCTGGTGGCTCACCCCTATCACCCCTCTCCCCCCTCTCTCACCCCTCCAAGGCCCAGCCCGAATATCAGTGTCTGTCTGTCTCTGCTCTCTCTCTCTCTCTCTCTCTCTCTCTCTCTCACACTTTCTTTCCTATTCTCTCCCTCCCTCTCTCTCTCTCTTTCTCTATCCCACCCTCTCTCCCTCCCTCTTTTTCTCTCCCTGTCTCCCAAATGAGGCACTGCAACTCCAGCTGTTTCAAATATCCACACCATCTCATTTAGATAGGCACAGAAAGCATGGAAATGATGCGGCGGGCCTTTATAGAAACTTTAATGTAATTGTAGTTTCTCCTCTTATAAATGGTTAATTGAAATGCCGGAGGGTAGCCCGGCTTGAAGGTCCATAAAAATCTCAGAATAGAAGTTTATAGGGGTTGTCTATGTACATAATTAAATCCTTCAGGCGCTTTTAAAAATCTGTAAAATAAATGGTTATGCAAGAATAGCCTGCTGCGAGTAGAGAGAGGGAGATAGGGAGAGAGAGAGGGAGAGAGAGAGGGAGAGAGAGAGGACCCGGGTGAGTGCTGCTGGGCGGGTGAGTCGGTAGGGCCAGCTGCCTGGGCCTCGATGGGCTCTCTCCGGACCAGAATGAGAAAGCCATTAGAACAGTGAGAGGATTGCAAGCAGCACACAAATCACTGGCCTTACTGACACCTCTGGGACGCCTTCACGGTGGCTGACAAGACCAATACACTGCTGCTGCATTCTGCTGCCTCCCTGAAAACACACACACACAAGGAGGAGGGAAAGAAAAGAGCTCCATTGACATTTTTGAGTGAGGGAAAAAAAGGAAGAATGAGGGAGAGGAGAAGAAGATGTAGAGAAAGAGGAAGGAAGGAAGGCAAGGTTTCTTCTCCTTCCTCTTCTTCGTCTCCTTCTTCTTCTTCTCCTTCCTCTTCTTCGTCTCCTTCTTCTTCTTCTTCTCCTTCCTCTTCTTCGTCTCCTTCTTCTTCTTCTTCTCCTTCCTCTTCTTCGTCTCCTTCTTCTTCTTCTCCCTCCTCTTCTTCTTCTCCTTCTCCTTCTTCTTCTTCTTGGTGGTAAAGAAGTGTTAGTGACCTTGCTGTGGTTAAATGTTTGAATGAGTTTGTCCCCTTTTTCTTCCTAATGGAAATGTGTGTGTTTCTGGATCCACTGTTATCCCAGGGGTTAATTGCTTGAAACGGTCTGTGCTACACTGGCTGTGGGGTGCGGGGGGGGGGGGGGGGGGGGGGGGGGGGGTGGATTACACCACACTTGGGGGAATTGGGGAACCAGCAACAACGGTGTTGTGGGGCGAAGGGAGTTCTGAGGATCATGAATCTGTGTATGTGCGTGTGTGCGTGTGTGTGTGTGTGCGTGTGTGTGTGTGTGTGTCGTGTGTATGCTCTTGCATGCATCTGTGGGCCTATAGATTTATCAATATGTGCATGTTAGCCAACAACATCAAAGTGTGTCTACTTCTATGTGACGTCTGTATCTCTTTGAGTTGCTCAGTAACCTCTGTCTGTTTCTGTGTGTGAAGGAGAGAGAGAGAGAGAGAGAGGGAGAGTGTTGGACAGAGACAGACAGAGAGAGGGTAGTGCTGCTAGCTGATGATAAATGATAGCGCTAGCAGCAGATAACCCTCCAGGAGGCTCCAGAGATCAGCGGGGCCAAATTCTGGAACTCCCCACTGACCGGGGCCCAACACTGGCAGCTCTGTCTGTTTGTTGTTTCTGCGCTCTCTGGCTCTCTCCCCCTCTGGTCAGCCTCCGTGATAGAGGAGCAGCCCCTCTCCACCTCGCCGTGGGCAGCACACCGACGCACCGCTCCCGGCGCCAGCCAGTCGCAGGAGCCCCCCTCCATGAGAGGTTTGGGGGGGATATGGGGGAGGAGGACATTTTTCATCCAGTGTGCCGTAGAGGAAAGAGAAGGCCTAGTACCCGTTATCAGCACCGTGTGTGCGTCTGCTGCCAGACCCCCCCCCCCCCCCCCGCCCCCTATACATTAGGCTCTTTGTTCGGGGAGGTGCTTCTGGGCGTGCGGGTGTGTGTGGGGGGGGGGTGCAGCACAGTAGCCTGCAGCCTGGAGAGAAAATGACACCCTCCCTTGTTAAATCATCGCGTCCCTGAATGCTTAAAGACATTCTTGTGGAGGAATAAGAGAGGAGGAGTGTGGAGGGGGACAAGGGGGGAGAGGGGTGAAGTGAGGGGGGGTGGCTGCTGCTTTACGGCCAGGCAGCAGCGCTGGGCTCGTTTAATATGAAGTAAAGACAGATCCAACTGCATCATAACTCTCAATATATCCATGAGGCTGGGCCGGGCCGGGCTGGGCTGGGCTGGGCTAGGCTGGGGGAGGGAGGGGCGGCTGGGCTGGTGGGCTAGGCTAGGCTGGGGGAGGGAGGGAGGGCCGGGCCTTGCCTGGCTGGCTGGGCTGGGCTGGGCTAGGCTGGGGGAGGGAGGGAGGGAGGGGCCGGGCGGCTAGGCTGGGTAGGTAGGGGGGGGATGGGCCAGGCTGGGCTAGGCTAGGCTGGAGGGAGGGAGGGAGGGGGTGTGGTAGGCACACACACTCCAGAGTGCTTGGTGATGGAGTGCATGGCGTCTGGGTTTGTGTTAAATTCAAGCTGAATGGTGGCGGGTGTTTGAGAACACATTAAAGTCTGGCTTACTGGGCTTAAATATTGGTTCATATGTTCTGCTGCTAAGTATGGTGTAAAACGGACTCAAAGCAGAGTCTCTGGTATTAAGCAATAACTCCACCCTTATGATATCTGCACACCGCAGGAAGCTGTGTACAGTGAGGCCGTGTTGTACAGTGTAGAGAGTACTGTTCAGTACAGCCACGTTTTATTCATTCCACAATTGCATACACAATTGCACCAGTGTAGTTACAATCACCATCATAGACCATCCTCTGTGTCGAGGTGTAGATTATAGTATATCATCATATTATTACAATATATTACATCCTGATTGTATTTTGTATTTTTATTGAACAAACATTAGACATTAACTGATCCAATAGAATCCCAGTAAAAACAATAGAATCTGAAGTGGAAGACTGCAGTAGTGGGAAGTGCTGAGTGTATATAGTGACAGTGCTGAATAAACCAGAATGCATTTCCCACATGCCATAAAGCAAAACACAAAGGAGGAAACACAGCTGTAACCTGTTAGGGTCATTTTTACGTAATTAAATGTATCTATTAAAGGGGAAAGTAGATGATGTTTCCTTAGAGTGCTGCCAATTTAAAATCAAAAGAAATGCTCTCTCTCTTTTCTCTTTTTTTTTCTCCTCACCAGGTCTCTCTTCTCTCTTCCTCGCTGCTCTCTCCTTGCTCCCCTCTCTTTGTCCCTCTCTCCCACCCCTCGTCCTCCCCTCTCTTTCTCCCTCTCCTCCCTCCTCCCTCCCCTCCCTCCCTCCCTCCCCTCCCTCCTCCCTCCCTCCCTCCCTCCCTCTCTCTCTCTCTCCCTCCCCCTCTTCTCCTGCAGATGAGTGAATGCAATAAAAGTTGTTAAACTGTGCCTAGCTGCTCCAGATGAGACCATTGCCCATATGGGACTGTGCTGTGTGTGGTTTTATAGACAACTTTTCCACTTTACTATAAACTCAATGACAACATGTCCAGAGATACAGACAGAGCTCACTCTCCACTTTATTAGCCAGAACACAGAGGGCCTCTATTTGGTTTTGATTACAGTTAGAGTCACTCTGCAGTTCGAGGGCTATAGGCACTGTTTATGGTGCTTAGATAGATGGATGGATGGATGGATGGATGGATGGATGGATGGATGGATGGATGGATGGATGGATGGATGGATGGATGGATGGATGGATGGATGGATGGATGGATGGATGAGTGGATGGATGAGTGGATGGTTGGGTGGATGGATGGATGAGTGGATGGTTGGGTGGATGGATGGATGAGTGGATGGTTGGGTGGATGGATGGATGAGTGGATGGTTGGGTGGATGGATGGATGAGTGGATGGTTGGGTGGATGGATGGATGGATGAGTGGATGGTTGGGTGGATGGATGGATGGATGGATGAATGAGTGGATGGTTGGGTGGATAAACGGATGGACGGACGGATTGACAGACAGACAGACAGACAGACAGACAGACAGACAGACAGACAGACAGACAGACAGACAGACAGACAGACAGACAGACAGAGGGACCACAGAGACAGATAGACCACAGACAAACATATATACATATATATATATACTGTACGTCCATATGCTTTATCCATAGTATTTATTGTGTTTTATATCCATACCTCCTAATTTAGCCAATGATAGATCTTGACAAAACAAAGTCAATGGGAACCGTTCAATTTAAAGCTGCCATGCAGCGTCTTGGGATGCCACAATGACAGTCTTGTTTTATGGGATCTCTTTGAGGACATTCACATTGGGACTGGCTCCGTGTCAGTGTTTTGGGTTAGAGGGAGTTCTTTTGGCACCCAGAGAAGACCTTGGACCTGACCCACGCTCGGCAGGGCCATGCAAGGAGAGGGGGCTTGAGGCGGCCCTGGGCTTGAGGCTTGGCACCGCCCGTCTTGGCTTGGCTCAGCTCAGCTTGGTATTTCCATCGATGCTGAGTTGAAATGAATGGAAGCGTTGCGTCTATTGCCTCTAATTCAGCCATGTGCTATGTTAGTGAGTGGCTGGTTACAGTGAAGAGGCTACTGTAGGAGAAATACTCAGAGTTCATCTGTAGAGAGAGAGACTTGCTAAAGATAGTTGAGATGCCTCATTCCTTGTTTAACTGTACATGTAATAATGTCTAGAGTGTAAGATGGGGCCTTATTTGTACTATTGCACATGGTGTTAAGCACATTTTCACTGTACACTGACAAGGTCTCATTCATTTCAAACACAGCCGCACAGCCCCATTCACACACTGTAATACAGTACAAAAGACATAATCTCATTTCCACCCTGTCCAGAGCCACAGACAGACACACACACAGCGTCTTTTGTCCCCACATTGTCTAGATGATCAGATATATAGGGGCTCTGTATCTCATCCTTCCCTGTGAAGAGGCTTCCCTGCTGGGCCGGGCTGCGAGGCAGCCTGGGTGAAAGGGCCTCCAGGGTTAGGCCTTTTGAACCTCTGTTTGTCCCCGGGGTTTAATGGTGTGCGGAGCTCTGTTGTTCCGCGTCGCTCCCCCTCTTTGTGACGAGCCCCGGGGAGCCTATCCTTTACTTCACTTTGGGCCCCTCCAACGGCAACCTTTGTGCCCCCGAGACGAGGGCCCCCTACGGGCGCTGTCCTTGAACAGGGGCACGGTGAGGAGGGGGAGGGGGGGAGGGGGATTAGATGATACTGGGTTTGTATGTCTGTATGTGTGTGTACATGTGTGTGTGTGCGTATGCGTGTGTGTGTGTGCGCGTGCACGTGTGCGCGTGTGTGTGTGTGCGTCTGTATGCACGCGTCCATCTGCGTATGTGTGTCTTGTTTTGCATTGTTACCATGTCAAAAAAGGGGAGACAGAGGGGTGCATCAATGGAGGATTAGCTAGGTTTATAGTCTCCCAATTATCTTCTGTTTGCAATCAGGGGCGACCGGGCAAACATTCCCATATTATTCCAATACTCACCCTGGGCCATTAGCTCATTAACCTGTGCCACCACAGGCCAGCCCAGCCACTAGGGACCAGAGTCAAGGGGAGAGATAATCACCCCAGGGTTAGATGACCCTCAGCCAGGGCACGGCTAGAGGTTTCAGTGGGACCTGGGGCTCATGAGAAAGTGGTCTGAGTTCCTGTGGTGTACCTGCAGGTTAGAGTCTGGGTATTTACAGGGGCTCGGGGTGTTTGGATTGGTGATTTAGGATGTTCAAGGGTTCACAGGTCACAATTACCCACCGAGCCCTGGGTCAGCCTGGGATCGCCTTTCTGTCCCCTGTGATGCCAGCCTAGCTCTCACACACACTTTCACATGCATACACACAAACAAGCACACAGACACACATACCCCAGCAGCCCTCAGGAGTGGGTCTTTCCCTTGTGTAACCGCGGCGGGCCAGGCTTTACGGTAAGGGGCTGGAGAGGCTGAAAGGACGTGTGTCTTTGAGAGCACCCTGACTCCCCAGCTTCCTTCATGAATAACATTAATTCATTACCACTTCGAGGTCGCCAAACCCAAATATTTGCCCCTGGCCTTATTTAATATTTATGATGACAAAAGCAAATATTGCCGGGTGGATTGAGTGACACAGAGAGGTCAAGCACTGAGCTTGGCCTGGAAAAAGCGGGATAGGGAGAGAAAGAGAGCGAGAGAGAGAGAGAGAGAGAGAGAGCGAGAGGGAGAGGTTTTGGGGTGTGAGGGGAGGCCTTACGAGGGGAGGCCCCTCTCCTGAGAGAGCCAGTCCACATCACAGACCCATGTCCCTCCACTCTGTTTGCTCTGAAATACACATGCAAATATGACACGCTTCAGCAAACAATTGACATGAAGGTGTGCATTATGGATTCATGAGCATTATCTGAATGAAGCCTCAGAGGGAAAGCTCTGGTAAGATGTGGTGTGTGTGAGGACTTGTGCGTGCGTATCTGCTTACAGGTTTATGGGGGGAAGTATGTGTGGGTGTGTGGGCGTGTGTGTGGTGATCCATTAAGAGGGACAGTTTTATGGGCAGGTCTCAGATCTGGATCAGCTAAAATGAGATCCCGTTTCCTTCAGCCTGGGCTAACTCGCCACTGATTCCGGTTCAGGAGACCCATGACTAAAGGCTCTATACCTAATACCCTTTGAGCTGCTGTGAGATAGAGTCTGTCTTAAATTGTTCTATCATATTACCTCACCAGCTCTTCTACTCTCAGGTTGTGTTTCATGTTAGCGTTTGGAAACCAGCTACGTGCTTCTGAGCCATATGTAAGCAGTGGAGGGTGGTGAAAGTAGACAGGCTCCGCGCACACACACGTGAGCATGCACGCACACAAACACTCGTACAACCTTGCCGTGACCTTTTCATACGCAAACTGAAAGGATCTCTCACCTGCCACCTCTTCACCTCCTCATCGCTATCTTTCCACATTTCTGTCTTTCTTTCATCCTTTCTTTCTTTCATTTTGCCCTATCTGTCTTTTGCCCTTCCTCTTTTCAGCCCAGATAAGTTATTGTGCAAGTCTTGTGGAATGTACACAGGCCAAGTATCTAGATGGCTCTGCTATTGTTCTGTTTGTGACACAGCACACCTCTCTTTCTTCCCTCTCTTCCTTCTCTCTTGGATGTGAGCGACAGAAGAAAGCTGTCATGGCAGAGTGATAAACAGCCTCTCAGAGAGGAGGAGAGATGGCGGGAGGAAGAAAAGAGAAAATCCTGAGACAATATTTGATGATGATTCACCATAGTTCACACCACTGAAGAGAGATATGGACTTAGTGACCTAGTCAAGGGGAGAGCAGGTGTGACTGTGTGCTGATATGGAGAGAGAGAGAGAGAGAAAGAGAGAGTCGAGAGAGAGAGAGAGAAAGAGAGAGATGAGAGAGAGAGAGAGAGAGAGAGAGAGAAGAGCGAGAGAGAGAGAGAGAGAGAGGAGAGATGAGGGAGAGAGAGAGAGAGAGAGAGAGAGAGAGAGAGAAGAGAGAGAGAGAGAGAGAGGAGAGAGAGAGAGAGAGAGAGAGAGAGAGAGAGAGAGAGAGAGAGAGAGAGAGAGACGAGAGAGAGGAGAGAGAGAGGGAGAGAGAAGAGAGAGAGAGAGAGAGAGAGAGAGAGAGAGAGAGAGAGAGAGATTCTTAATTTGTCTAATGGCATGTCTCAATGGCATCCATATTAGGAAGTTGTTAGATGTCGGACAAAACTCCCTCAGTTGTCACTATTGAGTTTCCACAGAAAATGTGATTTGTGACTTTTACTTATTTATTTAACTTAAAATCCCATTATTAACAACGAAACCAACAGACAGAAAACATATCCCCACATATTCAAAGCCTCAGTGCGCTCAAGTTATCCATTAAAGCCCAGGATGATAGGTGGAACAGAATGACCCGTTTGGATTCGGCCAATTAGAATGTCCCTGAGGTGTATATCCCAGCCCTGGGGACCAATGACAGAGAGTGATGAAGAGAGAGCCGGAGACAGACATACATAGTCCTATTGGACCCCCAGAGGACTCATCATATTAAAACCCTACTTATGTTGGCAGATAGATGGATGGAGCATATTTTACATGGAGAATACCCAGGGAGAGGGCGGAGAGAGAGAGAGAGATGGATGGATAAGGAAAGTTTGAGAAAGAAAGATGTTTTGGGACCATGTTTTGAGTGGTACATGTTGAGTACTGAGGGAGAGGGGCAGTGAGATGGGGAGAATAGCCAGAGGGAAGTGGGGAGACAGCAAGGCATGAATATATTATGGAAAGTTCCAGAAAGAGAAACACTATTTGTCTTTTGAGTATAGAGGTAAGGTTTAAGGCGATATATTTAATGGATTCAGGGAAAAGCGAGGGTCTGTCTGACGGGTGGCAATGATGATGACTTCACTCCCTGGCAGCTGGCAGCAAAGTAGCATTTAAGCACTCCCCTTCATTCTTTTGTTGCCTCTGCGTCAGATGCCATTGAAAGAGAGTGGAGAGGAGAAACAGAGAGAAAGAGAGAGGGGGGTGAGAGTGAGAGAAAAGAAGGGAGAGAGCAAAAGGTGAGCGCTAGTGTGAAGGTGCAGAGCAGCGTGATGCGATCCGAGATAGCAGCTGAGTGAGTGAGTGCCGTGGGGGGGATGAGTTGGGAGAGTTCACTAAAACTCTCTCTCTCCCTAATCGCTCAATGAGTCCATGAAATACACTCTGCTCCTCCCTCCCTCACCCCTCCTCCCCATTCATACTTTCTGGAGAGGACGAGCAGAGGGAGGGAGGGAGGGAGGGAAGTTGTGGTTTTTGGTGTTTTGAAGCCTTTTCAGTTGCCCCACACCTGTAGGGTGTAGGAGGGTAGGACTTCCATTTAACAGTGTGTAACCTTATCTCCCGCTTTGTGAGTCCCTCTTTTCTTCTGCAGTGGATATGACCAAATTGTTCATTGTTCAGGTAGCAGGGCTGACGGGCTGAGGGGTTAGAGGAGAAAGGAAGCAGGGTAGTGGGCCTCTGCTCTGGCTTGGCAGTAGCTTGCCACAGAGATCAGGAGGGATTCCATGTGGAAGATTCTTTCCTTCTCACGGACACACCGTTAATGAAGAATGCACCTTTTGTTAGATGGGCAGATGTGTTCACACACACACACACACACATACAAGAACGCATGCGTGCACACACACACATTCACAAACACACAAATGTGCACACACACACACACACACACACACACAGAGACACCGCTGTAAACACAGACATGATAGAATAAATACCCACCATCAATGGAGAGGAAATATTACATACATTCACAAACACATTCACAAAGAATATTACAAATTAATTGACAAATCACATGTTCACGCACGCACACAACACACCACACAACACAACACACACACACCAACCACACACACACCACACCACACACACCACACACACACACACACACACACACACACACACACACACACACACACACACACACACACACACACACACACTGGCCTTGTTTCAACCATTCCCACCACAAGCTCTCCTCATCTCATGCCTCAAGTGTTAGGCTAATGTGTGTGTGTGTGTGTGTGTGTGTGTGTGTGTGTGTGTGTGTGTGTGTGTGTGTGTGTGTGTGTGTGTGTGTGTGTGTGTGTGTGTGTGTGTGTGTGTGTGTGTGCGTGTCGAGTGCGTGCGTGAACATGTGTTGTCAATTAATTGTAATATTCTTTGTGAATGTGTTTGTGAATGTATGTAATATTTCCTCTCCATTGATGGTGGGTATTTATTCTATCATGTCTGTGTTTACAGCGGTGTCTCTGTATGTTACTGGCTCTGTTTGTAGTATGGTGTCAGTTGTATTGTAGAATTGATTTGTGTGTGTTCTATTGTCCTGGGTCTTCCTCTGGGTCAGTTCATGTGCATTTGGTCTGTTTTCTCTAGATAATAGTCTTTTAGAATGTAGCACTATCTGTCTGTGTGTGATGTCTGTGCCTATATCGTTTGTCAGCGCTCCCCTCTCTTCCCCTCTCCTCCCCTCCTTTTCCTCTCTTCTCTGTCATGCAGATGGGGCTAAATTAGCTGGTGAGAATATCAGAACAGACAGATAGCCATGTCACTGACGCATCCCAATAGAAAATACTTCTGCTTCCAATTATAGCCACGGAGTGATGATAAACTGTTGTGAGTGGCGGACAATAGTACACAGGCTGGGCTGGGCTCCTACCCTGGTGGGGGGAGAGGAGAGGGGTGGGGTGGGGTGAGAGGGGTGGGGAGGGGGGTCAAGCAGGAAAACAATGAGCTGTCCAGGGAAGAGTCCCACCACTGAATGAGAGAGAGGTTCTGTGGGATGAGTCACAGGGGAGATTGAGTGTATTTGATATTTTTAGGATCCTCTTCTCAGAGGATGTTGAACCATTGTCTGGGGCAGACATAGGGGAGTGGACACTACTGGGAAACTATACCGTTTCTAGCGGAAACATTTACTGCTACCGTTGCTTCTCCAACTACAACAGTTCGCCCACTACGGCAGCGTTCACGCCAATGTGACCCAAACATGCAGCTAACCGGTGATCCAGTGTGTTTTCTATGGACATGCTCGAAGGGCACAGTCAGAGCGCCTCCAAACCAAACCCCAGCCTTGCCAGCGAGTGTGTGTGTGTGTGTGTGTGTGTGTGTGTGTGTGTGTGTGGTGTGTGTGTGTGTGTGTTGTGTGTGTTGTGTGTGTGTGTGTGGGGGGGGGGGGGGGGGGGGGGGGTTGGTTTGGTCTGGTCTGGTTTTTCTATCCTTGTGGGGACCAGAAGTCCTCAATGATTTCAAGGATAGTAAAACAAGGGCATTTCTGACATGTGGGGAGATTTTTAGGTTTAGGGGTTAGCTTTAGAATTAGGGTTAGAGTTTTTGGGCTTAAGGTGATGGTTAAGGTTAGTGTTAGGTTTAGGGTTAGGGGTTATGGAAAATAGGATTTTGAATGGGAATAATTGTTTGGGTCCCCACAAGGATAGTAAAACAATCATGTGTGTGTCATCACAGCAGCCAAATAACAGGGCTGTCCCCGACCAGGGCCCCCGCTGTCAGCGCTGTGATCGATGGCCTCCGCTTTTGACTGCCCCCCCAGGTTGGTCAGTGGTGAAGAGAGGAGCAAATATAGACCCTGTAAAAAAAGACAGAGGGGTCATCCCATTCAACCCCATCGCATCACTGACAGACGGATAGAGCGAGAGGGAGAACGAGGGAGTGAGAGCGAGAGAGGTAATGATGGAGAGAGAGATAGAAGGTAGTGTAGTGTAAAGCCCGGGCCCGTTGATTGCCAGTCTCTTCTTTGATTCAGAAAGCAGACATGTCGTGCTGTTTTTTTTCCCTTTGTAACGCGTCCAGGAATCGCCGGCCTTGAGACAACGCTACATTTTAGTGATTGCAGCGCCGCAGCTGTGGCCACAGGAATGCAGCCTATCCGTCCTCCTCTCTCTCTCTCGCTCTCCTTTCTCCTTTCTCTCTCACTCTTTCTCTCCATCCATCTGTCTTCCTACCCTTGTCTTTCTATTCCCCCCATTTGTTTTTCTTCTTTTCTCCCTTTCCCTCCCTCTCTCTTTGTTTA
The DNA here is from genome assembly GCF_016432855.1 of Salvelinus namaycush. Lineage (NCBI taxonomy): Eukaryota > Metazoa > Chordata > Actinopteri > Salmoniformes > Salmonidae > Salvelinus > Salvelinus namaycush. The sequence goes on along the minus strand of NC_052340.1, from coordinate 13,709,390 downwards.
CCCTGGGGGCAACCCAGGGATATCTCTGATTAACACTGAGGCCTTGCTGCCAGGGGCCCTCTCTCTCTCTGTCCCCCCCCCACACCTCTCTCTCACTCTCCCCCTCTCTTTCTTTCTCTCTCTCCATTTCTCCTCTCGCTCCCCCCCTCTCTTTCTCTCCCTCTCTCTCTCTCTCTCTCTCTCTCTCTCCATGTGTTCCTGGTATTAGGTTTGTTTAGCCTGGCCTGTCTAGGCCTCTAGGGGTCGCTGTTCAGGGCTCACACACACAGACAGGTAGACAGACTCTCCCTTGTACCACACAGTGGTGATGACACATGGTGCCCTCCCTCCCCTCCTTTCCCTAGCCCTCCCTGTGCCGTCTCTGGCAGGAGAAGCTGGTTCGTCCACAGACATGCCAGTGTTTAGTCCACAGGAGGGGATAGCAAGCCTACCGCTGGGCCTGATAAGGGATGAGGGGATGACAGAGGCCACTCAGATACACACATATGCACACAGTAATGCACCCGAATACACACACCAACACATCAACACACACACACACGCACAAACAAACACACACACACCTGTGCTGACGCAGCAAGCAAGTCCTCTGCCCTGAATGCTGTCGTACACACGCCTGTAATCTGACACTTAGAAACAGCGGGCTCCACAGACTTCTTCCAATCCCTGCTATCTGTTTCTGTGAAACAGTCTAGATTGTCAGCCAATCAGCTGTCCTGAGGGACAGAGCTATGAGTTAGCGCTGTAGTTTATTTGGCAGAAGACACACACACACACACACACACACACACACACACACACACACACACACACACACACACACACACACACACACACACACACACACACAGAGGAGAGGGGCTTATAGGCCTGTCTGACTCAAGAGCTTATTGTTGCCTCTCTCTCTCTGTGTCTCCATATAAGTCAAGCTGAGCTGACTGGGTATACTTGACCCCTCACTCTCCTCTTTTCTTCTCCTCCACTCCTCTCCTCTTCTGCGTGTGGTCCAGCCACCTGTCTCATATAGCCTATAGTAATGGAGCTGTCAAATTCCAGTCCTACTCCTTGTGTGTGTGTGTGTGTGTGTGTGTGTGTGTGTGTGTGTGTGTGTGTGTGTGTGTGTGTGTGTGTGTGTGTGTGTCGCTGACTGACTGGAGGGTATCTTATCCAGGGGCTGCTATCTGTATTTACCTGCCTGCCAGCCTGGTGTGGGCCTTCCTCTCTCTGGCCTGGCTGTCTGGTCCTGTACTTTACTTGGCAGAGCTACAGGCTGCTACAGGCTGCTATAAGCTGCTACATGCTGCTACAGGCTGCTACAGGCTGCTATAAGCTGCTACATGCTGCTACAGGCTGCTACAAGCTGCTACGGGCTGCTACATGCTGCTACAGGCTGCTATAAGCTGCTACAAGCTGCTATAGGCTGCTACCGGCTGCTACAAGCTTCTACAGGCTGCTACAGGCTGCTACAGGCTGCTACAGGCTGCTACAAGCTGCTACAGGCTGCTACAAGCTGCTACTGGTTGCTAACAGGCTGCTACAGGCTGCTAACAGGCTGCTACAGGCTGCTACAAGCTGCTACAGGCTGCTACAGGCTGCTACAGGCTGCTACAAGCTGCTATAGGCTGTTACAGGCTGCTACAGGCTGCTACAAGCTGCTACAAGCTGCTACAGGCTGCTACAGGCTGTTACGGGCCTGCTCCAATGGCAAAGGGATTGTTGACGTTTCGACTCCAACACAAGTCTCCCAACAGTCTAATTCTCCCTTCTCTGGCTAAGGTGTACAGCTGAAACTACCAACATGTTGTTCAGTGACATGGTTGTCCAGTGGTCCTCCAAAGAAAGTTCTGTTAGGTATACTAGGTCCTGGCACAGGCAGAGGAGTGTGGTATGGTTCAGTCTCTTAGCCTGGTCCCAGATCTGTTTGTCCTGTGGCGTGACAATGACCGTAGGAGTTGGCAAGGCAGCTGAAGCAGATCTGGGACCAGGTTAAGAGACCGCTCTCTCCTGATTAAGTTGCTTATTGGTTCAGTACCCTAAAAGCTGTTACACTGGCCAAGCTGAGTTAGAACAAGTGCAACAATAATTGTTTTTAATAAATTGTTAATATAATTGTTTTTATTAGGTTATGTTTGTTGTACAATCCCAGTCTTCTACCCACTTGTTATCATTTTGACTGTATTTGACTGTATTTGACTGTATTTGAGATGTTTGTGTTTTGTGTGTGTGCGTATGCGTGTGAGTGTGTGTCAGGAGGCCTAACAGAGCTCATCAACAGACAGGATGTCAGTCAGATCTCACCATTGTAATAAGGGAGATGTTGTCACCCAACAGGGGAAATGGACATTACTGTGTGAGGGTGACTGAGGACGAGCAAGGAGTCTGGCTCTGAGTGTGTGAAACTAGCTACATACACACACACACACACACACACACACACACACACACACACACACACACACACACACACACACACACACACACACACACACACACGTGGACACACACACAAAAGCACACATACACACTATCCCAACAAGACAGGACCCCACCTGCAGCTGCAGTCCCCCTCCCTAAGCTGTCTCAGATAAATAGCAGCATTGATAGGTTCTCACCTCAGTCTCCTGGTGAGACAAAGGGAAACATGGGAGACATTACCAGGGAGACTGACTGAGGAGCAGACATAGTGGGAATTCAGTCCTATTCCCAAACAACCCGTGTTCCTGTCACCTCCTATTCCAGCTGGTCACTTCACACGCAAAACCATCACGAGGCATACTAACACACACGGGTGGGGCCGGGCAGAGATGGGTGGGGCTGGGTGGAGCGGGCTGCGATTGAGGGAGGGATGAAATGCAGATGAGGTAGGCGGAATGAGGTATGGTGGGGGGGTTGGGACAGCGGGGTTCGTTGCTAAATAGGGCAGGGTGGAGTGGGTGTGTGTGGGGTGTTATTGAGAATATTGGACCACTACATCATGTGGTCTGCTGGTTTAAAACAAAGAGCCCCTGGTCCAATTTGGAACCCCAGAGACTCTTCCTGTGCTGTGTTGGTCCCACTGTATGAGACTAGGGGGCTTGTTGTGCACTCCTCATCCAGCCTCCAGTAGTGTACTTAAAGGGAGGGGGTGAAGGTAGTTAAGTTCAGGTGGGCCCTGCTCTGGACTTCAAACACCCACATTAGAACCAACAGTTACACACAGGATATTGCACTGTGTGGATGGTGAGAGAGAGGACGCTTTGTATCGGGCCCATTAGAGCCTAAACCGATACTAATGAAGCCATTTCCTGTACAAACGGAGCGACTCGGGGAAGAAACTGCCTCTGCTTTTAATAAGGGTCCCTGTCCAGTCCCAGTTAAGACGCTGGGATTTGGTATTGGGTCGTTCTTTCGCACTGGTTACCAGCGGAACCCCTCAGAAAAGTTAATTACGCATGATTAATGGAGCGTTTTCCTTCCAATGATATCTGTGACAGCACAAAGCTGTCGCAAGGCTTGTCAGAGAGAATTCGAGCTGAATAAGTATTTATGTGATCGTATGTGATGGGTCTCCTCTCACCAGCACCGGCCCTCATCAATCAAGACCTAGCTGCTCGCAGTACTGGGAAATTGGTCTATCAGCGCGGCTGGGCTCCCTATACCCCCCCTCCACCCCTCCACCCTCCTCCTCCATCCACCTCCCTTCCTCCCCATTCAATCAGGCCCGGGGCTACAATGCTTCTTTAGCTCTTACTTCTGACCAACACAGGGGTCACAGGGGTGGGGGGGGGACTGGGGAGCCAGACCCGAGCCCATCCATTACAGCTCTTGTTTCTCTCAGTGGCAGCCGGACGACGGGTTTCTATTAGGAGCTCCCGTCTATTCAGCACCAAGATTACACTAGGCCCCCCCCCCCCCCCCCCCCCCCCCCCCAAGCCAGCCTTGGTCCCCCCACACTCGCCCATTCCTACCCACCCTGGGGGCCTCTGCCGCCTCAACTCCCGCCCCTCATCCCCCCATCAGTGTTTTACACCGCACAGTCAGTGGTTTTTTTCCTCTGGCCAAGATGACAATAAACAGCAGAGAGAGAGGAGAGAGAGAGAGAGAGAGAGAGAGAGAGAGAGAGAGAGAGAGAGAGAGAGAGAGAGAGAGAGAGAGAGAGAGAGAGAGAGAGAGAGAGAGAGAGAGAGAGAGAGAGAGAGAGAGAGAGAGAGAGAGAGAGAGAGAGAGAGACCTGGCCACTGGCTGGAGGGGAAGAATGAGAGGAGACACTCTGACCTGTGGTTTAGTGCTGGTGGATGGGTGTGGATGGGTGTAAACTCTCTGCACTGTCAGCCCGGGTAACGGGATGGCTTTGAAGTACCGCCATGTATACACACAGTCCTTCCCATCCCATCAGTATCCCCTTAACCTCCCCCCACACACACACACACACATACATACTCTCTCTCTTTCGTAAACAGATGTGAAGAGCTTGAGCACCTGGCTAGAAACATTGGGGCCATCTCCGTCTAAAATGTACACAGTCCTGGATCAGTCCTAGTTACATCATCAATACGAGCCGGCCTAGATTTCATCATTAACACGGGCCGATGGAAGATCAAACCGCCACACCTCCTGTGTTTAAGAAGCTCGTTTGTCTCCCTGGGTTGAAGAGACTCTTCATTTACTTAATATGTGTTAGCACTTGAGTGCCGCAAGAGAGAATACTGTTAGGGTTGTAACCCTCGGGTGAATGGATGGGGGTCTTCCTGTCAACGTGAGAGAGAGAGACAGTGCGCCTGTCAAACAAACAGAAATTGAATACGTCGCCTTTTATCAGAATATCCACAATGTGTAAATACTCCCTCGCTCTAGATTATGACTAACCACACTTCTTATAAACACCAGGAGTGAACACATTTGTCAGGGACATAGAGCTGAGGGTGTGAGGAAGCTGGAATGTTCTACTCTTCTCAGGGCAAAGGAGGCTATACTTGTTCTGACTGGAGGACAGGGGTGGGGAGGAGAGGAGGGGAAAGGAGGAGAGGAGGACAGGGGTGGAGAGAAGAGGAGGGGAAGAAAGGAGAGGAGGACAGGGGTGGGGAGGAGAGGAGTGGAAGGGAGGAGAGAAGAGGAGGACGGGGTGGGAAGGAGAGGAGGGGAAGGGAGGAGAGAAGAGGAGGACGGGGTGGGAAGGAGAGTGAGTGTGTGCATGTGTGTGGAGAGGAGGAGAGAAGAGAAAAGGAGGATGGGAGTCTGGGTGGGGCACGCTAGTACTTTAAGACTCTCTCACTCTCTCTGGCTGGTTTAGGGCCTGCTGGCAGTGGCTGGACGAGTTCACGGGATCGGAATGCTTCTGCAGGGGCAGCGTAATCAGGACCAACTTCCTCTAATTGAGAAACAAGGTTGCCTCGCTCCCCGGGTCTTTTGTTTCAGTCGGGCCACGCTGACAGAAAGGAGGAAGCTGCCGTCTGACAGCTACGGGACATGTTGTGTGTGTGTAAAAACAGTGTGTGTGTGTGTGTGTGTGTGTGTGTGTGTGTGTGTGTGTGTGTGTGTGTGTGTGTGTGTGTGTGTGTGTGTGTGTCCGTCCGTCCGTCCGTCCGTCCGTCCGTGTGTGTGTGTGTGTGTGTGTGTGTGTCTAAGCATGGACAGTAACTATGGTGTCTATATCTGGGTCTGTGCCACACGTGTACTGTATTTATGTGGGTATGTTTGTTTGTTCTGAGCCATCTCTCCACATGCAAACAGAGAGATTTAAAGGGGAAGTTAAACACTAAATAACTCATACCCTCCCAATGCTAGTCTCTCTCAGTGCAGTCTGACACACCACTAACCACTGTCTTTAACTGTTAAACTAACCCTTAGGGCCATAACGGTACTGTATCCAGACAACCCACATGTTTGTTACTCATCTGTTCCTGCATGAGCAAACACCTCCATTGTAGCTTTCCTTTAAGAGTATCTCAGAAAAAGAGTACTGACCTAGGATCAGGTCTCCTTTGTCGATATAATCATTATGATCTAAAAATCTAAATTGAGCCAAGATCAGAGGTACTTTGTGATTGTGAAAACCGGCCCTGATTCCTTCCAGGTTAATGTCCTGGCTTAAAGGGGTTTTGTTGCTTTTCTCCAGCAGCTTATAGAGCGTGGGCCTGGGACTTTTGTCTTTGTTAAATGTTGTGTGACAATGGCATTTTCAGAGGTGCCATCCAGAAAAAGAAGTGAATTGCGAGCGAGGGGGAGAGAGGTCGGGTATGATGATGATATGGGTGGGTGTCATGCTCCTTCAGTTGTGCCAGAGTGGGGAGGGAGGGAGGGAGGGATGGTCTGGTCATAGTTCAGCAGTCCTCCATCACTGCAGGCCCCAGATCCACCATCGATCCCCGGCACGCCCCGCCAGCAGACACCACCTGTGATTGATCCCCAAATCAGTCCCTCACAAACCAGCGCCGTAAAAACCATAACAACCCATCATAAAAGCTGATTTATCTCTCCCCGGCCCCAGCCTCCGCTTCCAATATTAACCCAAAAGTGTATGACACCAGAATGATTGGTCTGGAATTGAATAAACCTTGAGTATTGACGCACCATGTCTGATGACTCAATCAAGTCGGACTGCTGCAATGTGCCATGGTGTGATTGCATTGTTTCAGGGTTGAGGGTAGACCTGCATGCCCACACATCACACACACATACACACCTTTTGACTGTTGGGGAGGAGATGGGAGCATAATGCATAGTTTCTCAAATAAGTCTCAGATTCCCAGGATTTGTGAGGGCTGCAGCGAAATCAGTGTGTGTGTGTGTGTGTGTGTGTGTGTGTGTGTGTGTGTGTGTGTGTGTGTGTGTGTGTGTGTGTGTGTGTGTGTGTGTGTGTGTGTGTGTGTGTGTGTGTGTGTGTGTGTGTGTGTGTGTGTGTGAATTCCAACTGGAAGCTGTGTCATATAATGAGAGTGTTGGTCTGAATGGCAAAAGCATGTCGGAGCTGCACCATGTGCCCTGTACTCAGCACAAAGATCTTGGTTAAATATAATTCTGGCCAAACTTATGGGCCTCTGATGGTGCATGAAACCAGTGAAGCCTTAAATAGGAGCTGCTGCATGTCCCATGGAAGAGGGTTAGTGAGTTTGTTGGCTTTTTCTCACGTTTTTGAGGTTGTTTGCATTGATAATGCAATTTCCTCTGGACTCAAATGAGGATGTTTTCAAAGTAAACGACTGTCTTACAATACAGGCAAGTGCTCACCCACAAAAATGCATGCACTGATTCTTGTTTTGAGTATTATTATGGAGGCAGAATGTGTTGGTTTCTTAGATCATTGGAAAGTCCTTGTGAATTAAATGTGTGGTTTTGGTATTTTCTGTCTTTAAGTGTGTGCAGACCTAACACGAAAAAATTAAACGCTTAAAGAAATGGGGCAATTCATGGAAAGCCGTGTTTGGAAAGGCACGCCCTCAAGCCATCAACCCGCGCCTTGACTCTGCGCCTTGGTGACGTGTGCGTGAAGCCATGGTTATGTCTGAACACCTGCGTGTAAAACTAGTCAGGGTAAAACTGGTCATTAACAAGTTTACCTTTCTGAAATGACATAAATCTCACCTAGACACCGAGGAGGGGGAGTTTTTAGGGTGGGATGGATGGAGTGGTGTTTCCGGAGTTCTAAATTAAGCAGCAGCAGCTGAAAAGATGAGCTCCTACAAATATTGAAATTTAAATGTTTTTTTAGAGTAAAGTACATCGAAAAAAAATCAAAAGAAAACTGCAAACTGAATAGGAGACCAAACAAGCAGCAAACAAAGAAGAAAGGCTTTTGAAAAAGTAACAATTTTTTCATCAAATTATACCGTTTTCTTAGCTAGCTAAGTTGTTTACCTGTTGCTAGGCAGTTGCTAGGGACATTCCTGGAAGAAGCTAGCTAGCTAACAAGGAGTGTCTAGTTGGCAGAAGAGAAGAAGGGACAAAGAAGGGACAAAGTGGGACAAAATAAGGACAGAAGAAAAGGGAAAGGGGGGAAAGGGGACATTAAGGTGAAGCAGTCCTCTAAAGACACAAAAGACAATAATACAAGAAACAACACTTCTATTGCCTCTCCCTCTACGATACGCACTTCCGGGTTGGAGCGAGTAGTTGCATTCCGCTTTGCTCCACAGGTAGTATTACATTTCATTTCATTACAGTACAACAGTTTGATTTGTTTGATCTTAGCTGGCTACATAGCCGTCTTTGTATCCAAGATAATTGTGTAGTCTAGAGTAATTGTCGAGGTTACCTAGCCAGTTAGAGGTTACCTAGCCAGCTACACTTTCAAACAAAGTCAACAACGCAGCCACTGCTAGCTAGCCTATTTCACCAGCCAGCAGTACTATATCATTTTAGTCAATAAGATTTTTTGCAACGTAAGCTTAACTTTCTGAACATTCGAGACGTGTAGTCCACTTGTCATTCCAATCTCCTTTGCATTAGCGTAGCCTCTTCTGTAGCCTGTCAACTATGTGTCTGTCTATCCCTGTTCTCTCCTCTCTGCACAGACCATACAAACGCTTCACACCGCGTGGCCGCTGCTACTCTAACCTGGTGGTCCCAGCGCGCACGACCCACGTGGAGTTCCAGGTCTCAGGCAGCCTCTGGAACTGCCGATCTGCGGCCAACAAGGCAGAGTTCATCTCAGCCTATGCTTCCCTCCAGTCCCTCGACTTCTTGGCACTGACGGAAACATGGATTACCACTGATAACACTGCTACTCCTACTGCTCTCTCCTCGTCTGCCCACGTGTTCTCGCACACCCCGAGAGCTTCTGGTCAGCGGGGTGGTGGCACTGGGATCCTCATCTCTCCCAAGTGGACATTCTCTCTTTCTCCCCTGACCCATCTGTCTATCGCCTCCTTTGAATTCCATGCTGTCACAGTTACCAGCCCTTTCAAGCTTAACATCCTTATCATTTATCGCCCTCCAGGTTCCCTTGGAGAGTTCATCAATGAGCTTGACGCCCTGATAAGTTCCTTTCCTGAGGATGGCTCACCTCTCACAGTTCTGGGTGACTTTAACCTCCCCACGTCTACCTTTGACTCATTCCTCTCTGCCTCCTTCTTTCCACTCCTCTCCTCTTTTGACCTCACCCTCTCACCTTCCCCCCCTACTCACAAGGCAGGCAATACGCTTGACCTCATCTTTACTAGATGCTGTTCTTCCACTAATCTCATTGCAACTCCCCTCCAAGTCTCCGACCACTACCTTGTATCCTTTTCCCTCTCGCTCTCATCCAACACTTCCCACACTGCCCCTACTCGGATGGTATCGCGCCGTCCCAACCTTCGCTCTCTCTCCCCCGCTACTCTCTCCTCTTCCATCCTATCATCTCTTCCCTCTGCTCAAACCTTCTCCAACCTATCTCCTGATTCTGCCTCCTCAACCCTCCTCTCCTCCCTTTCTGCATCCTTTGACTCTCTATGTCCCCTATCCTCCAGGCCGGCTCGGTCCTCCCCTCCTGCTCCGTGGCTCGACGACTCATTGCGAGCTCACAGAACAGGGCTCCGGGCAGCCGAGCGGAAATGGAGGAAAACTCGCCTCCCTGCGGACCTGGCATCCTTTCACTCCCTCCTCTCTACATTCTCCTCTTCTGTCTCTGCTGCTAAAGCCAATTTCTACCACTCTAAATTCCAAGCATCTGCCTCTAACCCTAGGAAGCTCTTTGCCACCTTCTCCTCCCTCCTGAATCCTCCTCCCCCTCCTCCCCCCTCCTCCCTCTCTGCTGATGACTTCGTCAACCATTTTGAAAAGAAGGTCGACGACATCCGATCCTCGTTTGCTAAGTCAAACGACACCGCTGGTTCTGCTCACACTGCCCTACCCTGTGCTTTGACCTCTTTCTCCCCTCTCTCTCCAGATGAAATCTCGCGTCTTGTGACGGCCGGCCGCCCAACAACCTGCCCGCTTGACCCTATCCCCTCCTCTCTTCTCCAGACCATTTCCGGAGACCTTCTCCCTTACCTCACCTCGCTCATCAACTCATCCTTGACCGCTGGCTACGTCCCTTCCGTCTTCAAGAGAGCGAGAGTTGCACCCCTTCTGAAAAAACCTACACTCGATCCCTCCGATGTCAACAACTACAGACCAGTATCCCTTCTTTCTTTTCTCTCCAAAACTCTTGAACGTGCCGTCCTTGGCCAGCTCTCCTGCTATCTCTCTCAGAATGACCTTCTTGATCCAAATCAGTCAGGTTTCAAGACTAGTCATTCAACTGAGACTGCTCTTCTCTGTGTCACGGAGGCGCTCCGCACTGCTAAAGCTAACTCTCTCTCCTCTGCTCTCATCCTTCTAGACCTATCGGCTGCCTTTGATACTGTGAACCATCAGATCCTCCTCTCCACCCTCTCCGAGCTGGGCATCTCCGGCGCGGCCCACGCTTGGATTGCGTCCTACCTGACAGGTCGCTCCTACCAGGTGGCGTGGCGAGAATCTGTCTCCGCACCACGTGCTCTCACCACTGGTGTCCCCCAGGGCTCTGTTCTAGGCCCTCTCCTATTCTCGCTATACACCAAGTCACTTGGCTCTGTCATATCCTCACATGGTCTCTCCTATCATTGCTATGCAGACGACACACAATTAATCTTCTCCTTTCCCCCCTCTGATAACCAGGTGGTGAATCGCATCTCTGCATGTCTGGCAGACATATCAGTGTGGATGACGGATCACCACCTCAAGCTGAACCTCGGCAAGACGGAGCTGCTCTTCCTCCCGGGGAAGGACTGCCCGTTCCATGATCTCGCCATCACGGTTGACAACTCCATTGTGTCCTCCTCCCAGAGTGCTAAGAACCTTGGCGTGATCCTGGACAACACCCTGTCGTTCTCAACTAACATCAAGGCGGTGACCCGTTCCTGTAGGTTCATGCTCTACAACATTCGCAGAGTACGACCCTGCCTCACGCAGGAAGCGGCGCAGGTCCTAATCCAGGCACTTGTCATCTCCCGTCTGGATTACTGCAACTCGCTGTTGGCTGGGCTCCCTGCCTGTGCCATTAAACCCCTACAACTCATCCAGAACGCCGCAGCCCGTCTGGTGTTCAACTTTCCCAAGTTCTCTCACGTCACCCCGCTCCTCCGCTCTCTCCACTGGCTTCCAGTTGAAGCTCGCATCCGCTACAAGACCATGGTGCTTGCCTACGGAGCTGTGAGGGGAACGGCACCTCCGTACCTTCAGGCTCTGATCAGGCCCTACACCCAAACAAGGGCACTGCGTTCATCCACCTCTGGCCTGCTCGCCTCCCTACCTCTGAGGAAGTACAGTTCCCGCTCAGCCCAGTCAAAACTGTTCGCTGCTCTGGCACCCCAATGGTGGAACAAACTCCCTCACGACGCCAGGTCAGCAGAGTCAATCACCACCTTCCGGAGACACCTGAAACCCCACCTCTTTAAGGAATACCTAGGATAGGATAAAGTAATCCTTCTAACCCCCCCCCCCTTAAAAGAGTTAGATGCACTATTGTAAAGTGGTTGTTCCACTGGATATCATAAGGTGAATGCACCAATTTGTAAGTCGCTCTGGATAAGAGCGTCTGCTAAATGACTTAAATGTAAATGTAAATGAGTGGAATGGGCTCTCTTGGAGAAACGGGTGTTTGAGTGTCTTGCTTCATCAGACATTATATGTGACGGCTATTTCACATATCCCGGAAACAGTCAATATTAGCCTTTCAATTGGTCACGGTGTATGAAAAGCACGCAGTCCCTGTCTCAAGTGATCTCCATTTCAAACGTGGCCGGACAGCTCCATAAATGTAATGAATGTGCGACACCCGCTCCTCTGGTCTGAAGTGCTGTGTTCTATTGCATCTTTCCTTACATAAAGGGGCTCTTTTAAAGATGATATCTACGAGCGTTTAAGAAGCAATTTGTTCACCCTGCAGCGACCAACAACATGCTCTAATTACCGGGCTTTATCCGGCCGGGTGGGGCGGGCTGGCTGGCTTGCTGGCCAGGCTTGTTTTACTTTCCAGCTCTCCGACGCTGAATTTATGTTTTCAAAACGTTACCTTTGACTCCAGTGCGACTTTATCGCACCCCGTGGTCCACATACACATACAGAGTTGCCTGTGTGTCGAGGCGCTGCTGAGGAAGTGTCTGTGTGATTACCGCAGCCTGTTGGACCTCTTTCAGACTCAGTAACACCCCCCCTCCCCTTCTCCTCCTCCTCCTACTCAGCCCCCCCATCCGCGACGGTGCATTCCTCCGGCTGCTCTTTGGAGCAGGGGCACACGCCGGGTAGCTCCAAAAATCAGCTGCATGTATGTTTTCAAGTCCTCGCCACACTCTCTGATTTTTACATTTACCTCCTCCCACAGTGTGAATAGTAGCCTACATTGTACCTCAGGCCAGTGGTCATGTTTGGTCAATGCCTTGTTTTAACGCCCCAGTCACGACTAGTCATTCCTGCTGTCAATTCAATTTACTTCATTTTAGCTACAGGAGACAATATATCTTATTCACATGCAGAATCTCTTATAGATTTGGATCTTTCTGGAATCGGAATAAAAGGGAATTGAACCGTCAATGTGCAGCAAAGATACATTTACGCATACTTTAAATATAGCCTATATCTGACAATATTATAATTATATCAAAACTAAGCTTAACTGTGAGGTTAGACATTCATCACAGCACCCTGTTGCTGCTAAAGCCTATAGCATAGGCCCATAGGTTAATTAATATATTTTAAAGCAACAGGGATCAAAAAGCTCTTCCTAATTCTCCGTTTATTGCATTGCCTGTTTATACTTGGTTTTTCCTAACATCTCCCAGTTATATTTTAGCTGTCAGCATATGTCTGCTTCTCTCCCACTGCTGCTCAGTCTCGGGCGGGAAAGCGCCTGCATGTTGTCGGGATGGAACCTGGCCTGGGCCCCACTGCAGAGCTGTCACGGGAGTGGGCTGGGGGGCCGCTAAAACAGAACAGACAGTGCCAAAATGATGGGGTACTAATTCGGAAAACACGCAGGGCCCAGTCATCAAAGGCCGAAGAATTTGTAGGAAATCATCCCTCTCCCGGAATGCATGGCTGACCCCGGCAAATGAAAATAATCCAAAGTAATTAGAAGTGAGCTGGTCTGGTCCTGAGAGCCCCGGGCGGCAGGGAAAACATAGCGGGCGCGCTGTGTCGCTCGGAGGAGCTGGGCTGAGCCAGGGGGCCGCTGACCTTGTCCACATAAAGCTGTGATTTATGAAGTGCAGGGCACAGCAGCGGGGCTTCTGTCTTCTCCCGGAGAACCAAATTACCGAGGTGGAGATTAACACGCGCTCGCAACGGGTCTACTTCCAGACCAAGGAAATGTTTTATTTACATTTTTCCCCTTTCATTTCCTCTGCTCTCTTTTAATGCGAATTGGTCCGTGAGGAGACTCCCTTAAAACAGGGACTTTTTGGAGGGGTGAAGGGTGGGGGTGTTCGGTGGGAGAGATAGTAGTCATATGCAAAAATGTCAGTTTCTGCTTTGACTTAAAATGTAAAAAGTATCAATGATATGGTTTATGCAGTGTCTATTTTACTCACCTGGATATGTTTACCGATAGTCTATTGTATTTGTTATGTAAAAAAACAAAAAACATCTCGATTAGGTTACATTATAACACTAAAATATTCAGCATAATCATTACAAAATAAAGTTGTTGGATAATTCGCAGTGAAGTCACTATAACTGTTCAAATTCTGATAAGTCCTAAAATTACACACCATGACACGGGTGTTGTATCAAAAGTTATATCACTCCTAAATTCGTTTGAGTTTTTAAATATGTTTTTGCCACTTGATTGAATCGCCCCACACTTAACCAAAATAAATTGTCTAGGTGGGCCCGTCTGTAGAGACTCATGATGGAGACTTAATGCAGCTTTTCGCCGATGTCAATGGGAGGTCTCTCCATATGAATGGTGGAACTATTTCATGTGGATTTGGCTGCGATATTTTATTTTTCTTCTCTTTTTTCCCTCTTCGGGAGGATGTGCTGGAATTCACCTTATATACAGTGTTTCCATTAGAGCGACTCAGCAGCCTGACTCGTTGCGGCGGTCGGCATCAGGGAGTAGCTCCCTCACGGAGTCAGTTTGCACCTACCAGGCCCAGGAATCCCCACCGAGGGGCTCGTGGTGCCGTAATGCTCTGACTCATACACAAGCTGAGTGTAGATAAACAAGTCAAACAAATGAAGCCCTTTTATAAACCAGATACACACTAATGCATTTTGAAGTCTTGCCATAGATTTTCAAGGGGATTTAAGTCAAAACGGTAACTAGGCCACTAAGGGACATTCAATGTCACCTTGTTAGCAACTCCAGTGTATATGTGGCTTTGTTTTTTAGGTTATTGTCCTGCTGAAAGGTGAACATGCCTCCCAGTGTCTGTTGGAAAGCAGACTGAACCAGGTTTTCCTCTAGAATTTTGCCTGTTCTTAGCGGTATTCCGTTTCTTTTTATCCTAAACTGCCTAGTCTTTGCCGATGACAAGCATACCCATAACATGATGCAGCCACCACCATGCTTGAAAATATGAATAGTGGTACTCAGTGATGAGTTGTGTTGGATTTTCCCCAAACATAGAACTTTGTATTCAAAACATGAAGTTATTTTCTTTGCCATATTTGTTGCAGTTTTACTTTAGTGCCTTAATGCCAACAGGATGCCTGTTTTGGAATATTTGTATTCTGTACAGGCTTCCTTCTTTTCACTCTGTCAGTTAGTTTAGTATTGTGGAATAACTGCAATGTTGTATATCCATCCTAATTTTTCTCCTATCACAGCCATTAAACTCTGTAACTGTTTTAAAGTCACCAATGGGGAAATCCCTGAGCGGTTTCCTTCCTCTCCGGCAACTGAATTAGGAAGGACGCCTGTATCTTTGTAGTGACTGAGTGTATTGATACATACAATATCCCATAATGTCAAAGTAGAATTATGTTTTTAGACATTTTTACAAATGTAATTAATAACTTATCCACATCCAAAGGGATATTCAATGTCTGCATTAAATAAAAATATATATCTACCAATAGGTGCCCTTCTTTGCAAGGCAATGGAAACCTCCCTGTTTTTTGTGGTTGAATCTGTGTTTGAAATTCACTGCTCGACCGAGAAACTCGCCAATTAGAAATAATTGTATGTGTGTGGTACAGAGATGAGTCATTCAAAAATATTCTTAAACACTATTATTGCACACAGAGTGAGTCCATGCAACTTATTATGTGACTTAGTTAGCAGATTTTCACTCCTGAACTTATTTAGCTTTGCCATAAAATAAGACATTTCAAGACATTTCAGCTTTTCATTTTAAATGAATTTGTAAAAATGTCTAAAAACATAATTCCACTTTAACATTATGATATATTGTATGTATGCCAGTGACACAAAATATGAATTTAATCAATTTAAAATTCAGTCTGTAACACCAGAAAATGTGTAAAAAGTCAAGGGGGTGTGAATACTTTCTGAAGGCACTGTAAATAGCTCACTGATATCCTGTGAAACTCAAGCGTAAATAATTTGTTATACCAAAGTAGCCTCATGTTTCCTACACTGCAATATATATTGGGAAATGCTTTGAAAATGTAGTGATGGATTTGTCCAATACTTAAGCTGAGAACATTTTCCCAAGTAATTGAGTTGCTAAAACAAACAACTAATACAAACAAATCAGCATGAAAACCCTTGAGAAATTTCACAGCACTTTTAAGTCGATGTACAAAAACATTATCCGGATGCCACAGATGTGAATTGTCACCCAAATCAGAATGAAACGGTAAGTGGCGTAAAATAGGAGAAATAAAAAAAGCCTCGAGCAGGCTTTTTGGTTTGTAATCTGTTATTAAACAGCTATTACACACTTTATGTGCTATAATCATAATAACAAAGGCTTGGGTTCTTTTGATAAAGCCGAACTGTTTAATATACTTACGTAATATAATGGACTAGACTATATGGTGAGTTTTTCAAATAAACATAAATTAGGCTATGGTTTAAAACACTATACATGGGGGCTTTAACAAATGAACAAATGTTTTAAAATTCACTTCCACAGCTCCTCTTATTGTGGATCCAAGAAATGTATTGTAGGTCGTTCAGGTGATTATATATTCAGGCCCATGCAACTGAATCTTTCATGTCTCATCTAGCAATTTAACGCCTTAATGTAGACGATGTTGTGTGCTGCAATTCTGCGGACGAGAAAGCAATGACCCCCATCGCAATAACTCAGCGTCTCCGCGCTTGACTGATGCGCTTTTCTCAGGAGATATAGGCACACAGGCTGGGAACTTCGTTCAGTATGGAAGGCTTACAACTCAAATTTAGGCGATCCATGAATCTAAACCCTGTTAAATTCTCCACTAAAGAAAACACCTATCAAAATTGGTCTGCATGGCATTAAAGAACGTATTGAAAGGCAACTAATGCCTTGTAAAAGTTTGTTCAGTTGAGAACGCCATCTCCTGACTCGGGAGAGAAATACAGGCTGAGAAACCGTGAGCGGCCTCTGGTCCAATCTACATTTACCCCAATTTACCCTGGTCACTCGGACCTGCTAGTGATACCACAAAACCCTTGTTTATCCACAAACGTTTCCTCCCTTTCAGAAAGAGCTCTGGTCTCTATCAGAATCCTCGATCAGACCCGGAGAGGCCGGGCAATCACTTTCCCAGATTACTTGTATTTAATACACAATGCATCATAAAACAAATCCCTCATCCTGACAGGAAGAAAATAGAACAGCTCATAGCTTGAGCTTTCCCAATTTATGGCTAAATTAAAAAGGCTTCCAACAATGGACAAGTCGAGGAAAGGCAGGAAATCAATGAGCTGCGGACCGGGGGCTCTTTTGGGTTCTCAAGCAGCGCGGACTATGGGAATCTCTGGCGAGGTCCACCTTATTTACACATGATTTTTCCTGTCCTTCCTGCACATTTGCTCTGCAATTTCATCAAACAATGGGCATTATCTGGGATAGAAGGTCAATGTCACAGATAGCGGCCACTGAGACATATTAATAATCTCTTCGCACCCCCCCCCCCACCCCCCCACCCCACTCCCCTCACCCTTTCCCAGAACATTATAAACTGTTCATGCTTGCCCTGAATAACCAAGTAGGCTATAGCCTACTTTTGTATTTTTTTAAGTGGTCTATTTTTTTACCCGATTTGATTATCCAAAAGAGTTTAGAGTTGGACATAAAGGTTAAGAAAAAATAGTGAAAATGGACAATACAATAACATTAGTATTTAAAAAAAAAGTTGAAACATACAAACAAGCAACAACAACAATAAAAGCAGAAAAAGTCTTAATTGTATGCATGTTGGCCCTGCTGTATATGCAAGCTGTTACCATTCATTACAGATCAAGTTTAGCAGAATCATATTTAGAAAGCTATAAATTGTATTGGCATGTTTAGAAATGTGTGTAACAACACCATGCAGAATGATGGCATGTTGGTCACCTGCGTCCTATGTCTCTCAGAGCGGCTAGGGCGAGACAGGTCATTGGTGCGCATGCCTTGTCTGTCTCGTAAAGCAGGTGCTCCAAGCAAACAAGAAAAGCGTCACTTAGGCCTAACAATAAAAGTTGTTGTTTTCACTTGGACTATTAATGAGGCTTTATTTCATTAAAACAATACTTTTTACATTCCATTACGTATTTTATGAGTAACACAATTATTTTTTAAATGTACAATATTCTTAGATGAGAGTCACTGTCATCATTCAGTAGTCTAAGCTAATAGCATTTTGTGCTTGAACTGGGCTAGGAGTGAGCCGCGACCCACCCCTCATTGCTCAGGGAAAAACGAGTGAAATGCGAATGATTGCATAATTATTCGGTGGTTTCATCAAAGGCAAATTGGGCTGGTGTGTGTATGTAGTCAATCCCATAGAAGCTCATCCCGACCTCTCTCTGACCTCGCCTCTCCACCGGTTCCCTGTCACTTTAAAATTTACTGCGGGTAGCGTCGCTCAACTTCCGACTGCGGACAGGCAAGATAGCCCGTTTTGCATTGCTCTCTATGGATGGGCGAGCAAGATCCTCTTTAAGAGACAGTCCGTGAAACAGAAACACACACATCACACAGTACGGGACGCGCAAGTAGGTGGGCGATCCTTCCATCTCACTATCACGCGCCGGGGGGAGAGAGAAAGGAAAAGTTGAATCGTCGCTCGCTCCGCCGCGCTGACACCTGGGAACAGTGGAGGTTCAGAAAGAGAGGAGCGGACGAGACGGGCTCAACTTGGACCAAGTTAATGTGCCTAGGGATTATGCCGGTGTCTACATGACAATAAGTGAGCGAGAGAGAGAGAGAGAGGAGCAAACGTCTTGTGGGTCGGAGAAAGAGAAACACACTGCCAAATCCCTTGGCGCTTTCAAGAACACAGGGCATTACACAAATGGAGCAAAACTAAACGACCGATACATTTTCACATTTTTGTGCTTATTTCCAAACAAGACATTTCAGTTTTCATCAACCTTTTATTTTTAAATTATTTCTGCGCACGTCGTATTTGCAGATATTGTATTGTTGCACCAATTGTGCAGAGGATTTACCACGGTAAGCAGCGATCTATTTTATAACCTTTTTTATTACCAAACGAACATTCTAATGTGTTCTTTCTCAGTGATATAATTACGGTTATAATTAATCGTATGAGCTCTCAATATAAATTAATTGTCAAAACTATTGACAAGTATTTGTACAGAGTGAGTCAATACGTTTTCATCAGATATTATTAAATATTTTAGGCAACATAAACATCGATTGGTGTTCTTAACCGATATTCAGTTATGGATCAGAACAAGATGTCTTGCTTCTTCTTCACGTAACTGTTATCACTTGTCATTTCCTGCCATTGATTTGTTTCCGAATAAAGTTTATTTTCTATGTCAGTAATAGGCTATATCCTATATGCTTTCTTTTTTAAATCGTGTTTATAGGCAAACATGTTATAGGCATATTATTGGTTCGTTTTTATTGATTAAAACATTATTTGTGTTTAAATTATAGGCAATAAGTAAGATGCATAATTTAATTCATAATGCAAAGTGAATTTA
Organism: Salvelinus namaycush; assembly: GCF_016432855.1. Lineage (NCBI taxonomy): Eukaryota > Metazoa > Chordata > Actinopteri > Salmoniformes > Salmonidae > Salvelinus > Salvelinus namaycush. Next base: position 13,690,357 of record NC_052340.1, on the reverse strand, counting down.
GCAAATAGATAAAGATTATGTGCATGTTTGACACGTGTGCTTATCACATTTTCAAGGTAGGCCAGATAAAAACCGAGCTTTAGGCTATTTTGTTATTTTGTTATTTTGTCTGTATGTTATAAATTGTGTAGGCTGCAACGAACTCCTGTCCTGGCTGACATTCACAGTGGCCTTTGCACACAATTTATATCTCTCCTTAATTCGTTGTAAAAAAATATTTCGGAATAATTATCAGGCCTATCATTTATCTATTCCTAGCGTCTATCTAAGTAGAATTACGTTTTATTGTACGTATAGGCCTGCTTTATGGTAATATAGTTAATTTACTGAATATGATAGGGTAGTTAATTATGCCTACATAGCTTATAATAAAGTAGAAATTAGGGAGTTCTTTATAAAACGGGTTGTTTCTTTTGAGTGAATGGCGTGCATTAAAGGTTATTTGTATGTCGCAGCCCGCTTGGGTGAACGTGTTTTGGCCCTTTTCACTCCTAAATATTAGGCGCTATTGTTCAATATATCCTCATCATCAACCCTCTGAGAGACTTTTCAATCAACTTCAGCTTTATAATAATATTACGTTTTATTTAAAAAGAAAACCAGTTGATATCAGGAATTGTGGAATAGAGTAAATGTTTCAACAAATGTTAATACGAATATATATGTGTAATAATAATTTCATTACACCGTTTTTTTGTTTCGACAAAACACCAACACTGATTTTGGGGTTGCTTTTGTGCTTTAATTTATTCAGCACAACTCAGTATTTCATTTTTAGGTAAACTTGATAATAAGCATTGTTATGAAACATGTTGCACACAGTGAAATGGCTCCAATATGTTCGTTTTTATTACCATATTCATGGGATAATTGTAAATATTCAGCAATAAAGAAATACATTCGTTTTGATGTCTTAAAAACATTGTTTTACACGTCAAGTAATTGAAAGACATGCCTTTTAGTTGTGCACATTTAGCACAGTGATATTCTCTATTGCGTTTCACTGCTGTCCTAGAGAGTGTGACTGTTTGTGTGTATGAGTTTGAGTGGGCTTTTCATTTGTGTGTGTGTGAGAGAGAGCAGGACACAGTTCAAGGTGTGTGTGTGTGTGTGTGTGTGTGTTCCTGCCCTGCGTGTGTAATACTGCAGCCTCACAACAGTGTGGCCTTGTTTCTCGGTGGGAGGTATGTGGTTCGTCCATGTGGACACAGTAACCTGTGCAGAATCAGATAGAGATCAAAGTGTTAACCCTCCCCCCTCCCCTCTCTACCTCTCTCCAGATCTTGGACGGGTCGGGCCATGTAAAGTTCTGTGTGGATGCCAGCGAGCCTGATATCGGGAGCTGGCTGAAGCACATCCAGTTCTCCCCCACGGCCCACCAGCACAACCTGACGCCGTGCCAGATAGATGATCAGGTATGTGAAGAGGAGACCGCCCTCCTGCCTGCCACAGGGCCTTAGTGAACCCCCATGTCCTGCCTGCCTGTTGTTATGTTAGAAGGTGTTATTGTGATCTAGTTCAGATAGCCCCTGTGCGGCCCACCCTGCGTTCAGTATCAGCCCCCCTCTCCTCACACACACACGCACACACACACACACACACACACACACACACGCACACGCACACGCACACACACACACACACACACACACACACGCACACGCACACGCACACGCACACGCACACACACACACACACCCTGCCTCCGAGGGCCCATCTGTGTGTTGTGTTTCTGTGTAATTGTGTCTTGGCTTCGGTGTGTCGAGGACCACAGGGCCAGATCACACACACCACACACGGCTGCCGTGCTGATAGTCACAGACACTTCACACACGCTTGCACTGTAAACTTCCAGATATGTGTGGAATGCCCCATGGCTCTTTCTCTCCTCACCTGGGAAAGACAGGACAGGAAGGCCTATCTGACACATAGGGGCATTTTCACTTCACTCATTCACTGGTTAAATCGTATTTTATGGACTCAGACTACACACACACACACCTATAGTAAGGGAGACTTTATTTGACATGGACAGTGCATTCCATGTCTTGATGGAAGATAAATTGATAGAAAAGTTTGCATCACTTTTCATTACTTCTTCATAAATAGTTTCTAAAAACTTGTATATGTTGCAGATAACAGATAAGGAATCGGTTTCAAATGTAATATTGATGACTGGATGTAATTTGTAACTAGAAACATTGTGATCATGATTATACTCATCATTAACATGATCATAACGTCACTATACAAACGGTTATTTAACACTCCAAATTATTTAGAAAAAGTGTATTTTGAGAGGAAGACTACTTCAGATTTGTATTTGACACGGTAGTATAATGAATCCCAATGGGTGTGTCCCAGTTGTCACCCTATTTGCTATAGTGCACTATGTATGCCCCCTATAAGAGCTCTGGTCCAAAGTAGTGCATTATGTAGGGAATAGGGTGCCATTTGAGACGCAACCAATGGGATGCAGTGTTTGATGTAGCCTTCTGATTGGCCCTCTCTGAGGTGTGACTGACTGTTTTCACTGTGGTTCTGCTCGGGTAGCTGTCTAAGTCTGGCCTGGATCATGGACAAGGCTGTGATGAGATTATTGTTAGGTACCACACACTGTCACAGCACTGCTTCACGTCTTCCGGACAACCCTCATGTTTTTCATAGCACAGTAATGGCCCACAAAGCCTGTCTAGGCGTAAGTTACGTGTGTAAAGTGGAGTGGTCTGGTTGGATGTCAGGAAAGTCTGTCAGTTATGCCTGTTTCTATCAGAGTATGAATGTGTGTGTTTGTTTGTCTTTTATATGCCTCTTTATCCACACGCTGTGCAGGATCGGGCCCTTTAGCAGGACTATGTGAATGTTCATTGCGGTTCTGATGGCTCCCCGTGCTCCTCATCCTAAAGCTGGAAGTGAGGAATGTAGTCCCTTACCTCCTTCCAACAGGTTTTACAGCTGCTGGGAAGTGCTGACTGTGAAGTCAGCCTGAAACCACATATTACACCCTCTTACACAATCAGTCCCACATTGTGGACTAACCTGGCTTCAATCCTCTTATTTCTGACCTAGTCCTGTTTATAATAAAACTTTATGTCCAATCTCAAGAGGGTGAGGAAAGTAAAGGAGAGGAAGAGGGGAGTGGAGGAAGGGAGGAGAGAGAAGAAAGAGAGCTAGAAGAACTGTCAGGGGTTCCTACTCGTGTGTGTGTGTGTGTGTGTGTGTGTGTGTGTGTGTGTGTGTGTGTGTGTGTGTGTGTGTGTGTGTGTGTGCGTGCGTGCGTGCGTGCGTGCGTGCGTGCGTGCGTGCGTGCGTGCGTGCGTGCGTGCGTGCGTGCGTGCGTGCGTGTTCGACGTAGAGCATAGCAAGGCTTGCGTAGTGCTGCAGCAGTATGGCGTGTGATCATGTCTTAGCTGTAGGGTTTAAGAGCTGGTCAGAGTTAGCTAAGTATGAACATGTGTAACATGTTATTTTAAACAGTGTTATTACCGATAACAATAACTATTCTTTAACGCTCTGCAATGCAGTCGGTGACTATTGGGTCTCATTCAATCAATGATCTGAGATCAGATCTGTTGGGAGTAAAAACGGTTGTTTTTTTCAGCACCGTAGCGGTGACTAAAACTGCTCTCTGGTCAGATTCACCTGTGATCATCACTGAGCATTGTACAGAGGACATATTTGAAGTATATTTAGTATGGAAATGTCTCACACGTACAGTAGCCTACATGGGACAGGCTGAAGGGTAAATGGATTAGCGGTGTAATTCTCATGATCTGACGAGCGACTAAAGACTCTTTCATAAGACTGTGGATGGATATGAGGGCTAATCTCATTAGCCATATTGATTCTCCCACGCAGCACAAAGAGACATGAAGTGGATGAATTGACTGTTTTAATGTGTGAAAGGTTCTGTGATCATAGAAATAGACTGGAGAGCTGAGTGTCTCAGTGTGGAAGTGCTGATCTGGGATCTGTTTTGTCTTTTGGATCATAATGATTATGATTATATGGACAGGGAGGAACTGTTCCTAGATCAGGGCCCGTATTCATTAAGAGTCTCAGAGTAAGAGTGCTGACCTAGGGTCAGTTTTGTCTTTTGGATCATAATGAATACAATTATATAGACAGGGAGGACCTGATCCTAGATCGGCACTCTAGCTGGTGGCTGGCATACCTGATAGATGACCTATCTGAGAGGAAGGACGTTGGAGGAACAGAGGGCGTGCCAGTGTCCCGAGGAAAACCGGACTCTTTGTTTGCACTAGTGACTAATGATGTCAAGGTAACCAACTTCTCCAAGATAACAGCCTCTGATACGTCTGTAGTTATGACCTCTACAAGAAACAGAGAGAGAGAGAGAGAGAGAGAGAGAGAGGGAGAGTGGATTGTGTGTGTGTGTGCATGTTTGTGCATGTGTGTCTGCTCATGTGTTTGTCTATGTATGTGTGTGTGTGTGCGTGTGAGTATGTGTGTTTGTCTAGGTACCTATCCTCAGTGCCTCCTTGTGTTTTATGTTAGCTCAATCCCCCGTTGATAATGCAAGGTAATAAAGTCTAATAATGATTGTGTATCCTGTGACTCCTGGCTGGCTCTGGAGGTCAAGGCTTGGGGCTCTAGAGGTCAAGGCTTGGGGCTCTGGAGGTCAAGGCTTGGGGCTCTAGAGGTCAAGGCTTGGAGCTCTGGAGGTCAAGGCTTGGGGCTGTAGAGGTCAAGGCTTGGGTCTCTAGAGGTCAAGGCTTGGGGCTGTAGAGGTCAAGGCTTGGGGCTCTGGAGGTCAAGGCTTGGGGCTGTAGAGGTCAAGGCTTGGGGCTCTAGAGGTCAAGGCTTGGGGCTGTAGAGGTCAAGGCTTGGGGCTGTAGAGGTCAAGGCTTGGGGCTCTGGAGGTCTAGGCTTGGGGCTCTAGAGGTCAAGGCTTGGGGCTCTGGAGGTGAAGGCTTGGGGCTCTAGAGGTCAAGGCTTGGGGCTGTAGAGGTCAAGGCTTGGGGCTCTAGAGGTCAAGGCTTAGTCCTACAGAGGTCAAGGCTTGGGGCTCTCTCTCCTCAGTGGTTCCCGTCTAGTCCAAAGGTGTGGCTGGCTGGCCCTCACAGTATAAACTCAGACACTGTTCTTATCTTGCTCTCTGTTATTTCTAGCTACTGTCCGTTTACAGCCCCCGACTAGGCTTCTCTCACTCTGTGTCAGCCTGCCCTTATAGGGGCAACTCATAAGGCTTTTTGAGAGGAGTTGGAGATCTGTACAGTGCAGAAACGTACAACCAGTTTGTGTGTTTGTGTGTGTGTGTGTGTGTGTGTGTGTGTGTGTGTGTGTGTGTGTGTGTGTGTGTGTGTGTGTGTGTGTGTGTGTGTGTGTGTGTGTGTGCGTGCTTGCGTGTATGTGTGTTTCGGGGTGTGTACGGTATGTTTGTTTGTGTTTGTTTGAGTGTTTGTCCATGGCGGCCCACAGGAAAGGGGTGTTGCTGAGGGGAATTCCCCCATGTTGGTACTCACTGCAGTGCCTGTGTGCCAGATTGTACACCATCTGCACAAGAGCAGAGATACTAGCTGCAGTAACTCGCTCCCCGCGGCCACATTCTGCCCCCTCTGTGCCACGGTCCACTAGCGGCTGTACCCTAAACCCAGATCAATTTGTGCTGTCTTGCCAACTCTTTGTCACTCATTGTCACGCAAGACATCACAAACAGATCTGGGATCAGGCTAGCTGTACCCCTGATAGCTTTTCAAAGACTCTATCAGTTTCTGAGGGAGGAATCCCTGCAGCCCTAGACGGCTGTCTGAACTGCTCTTTTATTGTTCCCAACCATCGATATTATTGTGGCCTGTTGGTCTGAGGGCTAAAGTCCTGGACCGAGAGCTGTTGACCGCCTCTAGACCGGCAAGAAGGAGCTGGGAGGGGGTGAGAGAGGGGTCTATACAGACGAGGGGGGCAGCTGAGAGAGCTAGCCGCTCGGCTATCGGGACCCTCTCAGTTCCCTGCATTCTCCTCCTGAACAATGGGGTTGAGGCTGGCTCCCCTCTGACCAGGCCGCTTGGCCCTCGCTGCCGCCACGCCACACTGATGTCATGGCGAGCCGGGTACGTTATCTCCCAGGGCCAGTGTCCCTGTGACTCCCCTGTCATATTTCTAATAACCCCCCCCCCCCCCCCCCCCCCCCCTTCCCGTCCAAATGTCACCACGGTGCTGTAAGGGAAGTTAGTAAGTTAAACCTTCAAGGCGTGCCAAAAATAACGCCATCTGTGATTGTTTGGGAGAGCATGTATTGTGTTCGTATGGGAAGTCCCAGAGATCTCAGGGTCTCTCAGATGACCCATTCACTATAGCCCCCCCCCCCCACACACACACACCTTGGAGTGTGTGGATTGTGTGTGTAGTGTGTAGTAGTGTCTGTGAATGTGTGTTTGTGTGTGGCGTAGTGTATATGCTGTGCATGTAAGTGTTTGCCTTTCAATGTGTACTGTATACATGTAGCTCCACAGGTAGTCAGTACTGTACATCTCTACATGTTTCTGTCACCGTGCACTAGGACCATGAGCATATAACAGTTATTTTTGATAAAGCATAGCATGATACTGGTATAGAGTGAGCAGGTGGAGTTTTGGCTACTCTATAAATACACACACACGCACACACACACACACACACACACACACACACACACACACACACACACACACACACACACACACACACACACACACACACACACACACACACACACACACACACACACACACACACACACACACAGCATCACAAATATGTCACCATGCACTGCAGCAGTACCACATCTCCCAACACCTTTTACTGCCTCTTCCTCTGAGGTCCCGCCGTGTTGAGAGCATTCTACTACTGACAAATTATATGGCCCTCTCTGCTTCACGCTCAGCCCCCAATATCCTCCCTGTTTTCTAAACCGTGTGTGTGTGTGTGTGTGTGTGTGTGTTGAGTCAACATTTGTTTGCTTTCTGCATCAGAGTGTTTTTGTTTCAGTAAAGTGGAGGTGGGTGTGTTATATGGTGTTGGTTGACAAGGTTTTGAGTGTGTGCGTATGTACTCATGTATGTATATACTGTAATTTCGTATGTTTAAATCTGTGTGTGTGTGGGTTTTGCAGATCTTCTACAGAGTGACTCGAGAGATTCAACCAGGAGAGGAGCTGCTTCTGTACATGAAGGCAGAGGATTATTCATGTGACAGCATGGCTCCTGATATGCACGGTCAGTTCACACACACACACACACACACACACACACACACACACACACACACACACACACACGCACACGCACACGCACACGCACACACATACACACACAAATATACACACATACACACACACACATAAACAACACACATACAGACACACACACACCTAAGATATTCTTCCCCTTACTTCCCCCTGTCCAGAGGAGAGACAGTATCGCTGTGAGGATTGTGACCAGCTCTTTGAGTCTGTCTCTGAGCTGCTGGACCACCAGAAGGTTCCATGTGGGACACCCACCTCAGCCTTCCTGGGGAACCCTGGAGGGGACAGTAGTGACCTGGAGGGCCCCGAAGGCCTGGAGCCCCACGACCTGCACCTGTCCCACAGCCTCAGCCACGACCACGACGGCCCCCAGGAGTGTAAGGAGTGTGACCAGGTGTTCCCCGACCTCCAGAGGTGAGAAGGCGTCCTCTTTCCCCCTTGTTGATAGGACCGGGAAAACTCAGTGCCCCTCAGCTCAGAACCCCTCTATGTCACTCAACCTGCACCCCCCTCACATGCCTGATGACGGCTGCATATCAACCTGAATCTATAGTTGTCTTTTGAACTGTTATTGATCCTGGGTAAGGTCCTTGTTTGCACACTTTGTTCATGTTACTTTATTGGGTTGTTTTTAGTTGAGAGGCTAGTGAGGCAGAGGGTTGGAATAATGTTCCTCTGTCTGTCTGTCTGTGCGTCTCTCCTACAGTCTGGAAGCTCACTCTCTGTCTCACTCGGAGGAGAGGGAATACAAGTGTGACCAGTGCCCCAAGGCCTTCAACTGGAAATCCAACCTGATTCGTCATCAGATGTCACATGACAGTGGCAAGCACTACGAATGTGAAAACTGCACAAAGGTACAGTCATGTACCTGCTCAAAGGTACAGTTGTGTTTGGGTGGGTAGGTGGGTGTATGTTACTAGAGCAGGGCTCTCCAACGCTGTTCCTGGAAAGCTACCATCCAGTACGTTTTCACTCTAACCCTCATCTAGCGTACCTGATTCTAATAATTAGCTGGTTGATAAACTCAACCATATTAGCTGGTTGATAAACTGAATCAGTTGTACCTAATCTTAGATTAGGTACAACTGGGTTTGGAGCGAAAACCTACAGGAACAGGGTTGGAGAGCCCTGTATTTGAGTATATTTTGTGTTTAGTTGAATGTGTGAACAAGTGTGTGTGCATGTACATGCATGCATCTTCTACATGTACTGTATCCATAGTCGCAGATGGGTGACCCCCCCGTGTGTCCCCCTCGTCGTCCCCCCCCAGCAGGTGTTCACAGACCCCAGTAACCTGCAGAGGCACATCCGCTCGCAGCACGTGGGGGCGCGGGCTCACGCCTGTCCCGATTGCGGGAAGACCTTTGCCACGTCCTCTGGCCTGAAACAGCACAAGCACATCCACAGCAGTGTCAAGCCCTTCATATGTAAGTCACTCAGACCCTTCATATGTAAGTCTGCACGCTTTTTCCACATATTCTACTAGCTTGTTAGAACTCATTTAGAAAAATCGCTAAAACGCCCCGTCTCTTATGTTCTGACCTGGTCATAATACTAGTTGACATGTGAGTTACTACATGATAGATTTTAACGCAGTCCCATACCTATTTTGACCCTCTCATTGTTTTAAAGGGGAATTTTACTTGAAAACCATTTCTTCATATATTCTTCATTAGTCCACTTTTGATACAGTCCCAGAAAATTGTGCATGTCGACATTCAACTTTTGAAGATATGTTGCTTCCAGTCTCCTGAAGCCCTAAATCAAGCAAGAGCAAAACATCTCTTTAGGATTCATTTAGCATATTCATGAGAATTTTCCAGGAAGTAAACACAGATCTTCTATTATAATAGCTATGATGCTTGTACATATATGTGCAAAATAAAATGTTAACCATATTAACAGTACACTGATGAGAACTATGTGAAAAGGTGGTTTTAGGGTCAAATGCCCCTTTAAATATCAGTCCTTTAAGTACTTAAAGAAACTTTAATATTAATTTATATTATTTGGTATTATTTATTATCTATCAATTTTGAATATCATTGAATATAATATGTTGTGATTGTAGGATTAATTCTATACATTTAATGTAGGGAATGTTGAATGGTACTGAATTGTGACATTTTGAAAATGGCATGTTGATTTTGGTAATATGTACATATCTATAATCTATAAGATTGCATAAGGAGAACATAAAATGTTTCATTCCACAGGAATTGTAGTCACAGGGGAGTGCTATTTTGAAGGAGAATGGCATTTCTGTTATTAGCTGAACAACAGCAGTACGTGTCCCATGCCCCCATCTCAGCAACCGCACACCTTGTTGACCCAATGACCCCTAGCAATGACCTCACACTATGACCTCACGTTTTAACCCTACTGTTGTCCCACACATTGACCTGTTCAACCATCCGTGAATCCCCCCCCCCCCCCCCCCCCCCGTTGACCCCAGAGCTCATACATTTGATCCCACTCTCTTTCACACTCCCTGTAAATGCCAACCCTGTGGTCAAACATTACAGCCACAACCACAACACTTAATGACCAGACCCCAGTTTTGCTTTTCAGAGAAAACACATTTTCAGAGTTTTTCCTTGTTAGGTGAGGTAGTCAGGAAAATCTTCTGGCCCCAATAATGATTTCTCACACTTTCACCTCACACACAAAGCACAATGATCTTCACCCTTTGACCCCAGCTCCGTGACCCCACACACAGGGCAGAGGGGCTTGGTCCGCCTGCGGACCCCCATCTCCCCCTTCCCCTCCCTCCCCCTCTAAATGCACCATTCCACGCAAATAGCAACCACATGTCCCCTCCACTGTGCTCCGAATGGGAGTCCATTTGCAGTAATCAGTTGAAAATATGCAGGTTTGAAAAAAGCTAATGCCTGTGTAAAAAGACAGAACACCCTCTGCCCTGACAGATGTGTTAGAGACCATGTGTGTGTCCGTCTTCCGCCTTGGTTTGTCTGTGTGAACAGTATGTCGGTCAGCGTACTGTATTGTATATGCGTGTGTGTGTGTGTCCATGTGTGTGTCCGTGTGTACGTGTGTGTGTGTGTGTGTGTGTGTGTGTGTGTGTGTGTGTGTGTGTGTGTGTGTGTGTGTGTGTGTGTGTGTGTGTGTGTGTGTGCCAGCGTACGTGCCTGCGTGTGTCCATGCCTGTGTGTGTGTGTGTGTGTATGTACATGCATGTGTGTGTGTGTCCATGCCTGTGTTTGGGTGTGTGTACATGCACGTGAGTGTACATGCATGTGTGTGTTTGTACCAAGGTAGAAATCCTGTGGCTGTGTCTGTCTGAGGAACATTCCGGCCCTGATCTTTCATTCAGACACATGGGTCTGTCTTACTCAAAGCTGCTCTTCACAGGAATGTGTTTATAATATTTAGTTACAGTTTATGGAGACCTGACAAAACACACGTGTGGAGTGGATCAGGTCCCTCACACCCTGTGTGTCATGTGTGTCTGTTGTAAGTCTGTAAATGTCAGCAGTGTGTGATTTACAGCCATGGGCTTCTACTCGTTCTACAACAGAGAGGAAACTGATAACAACACCCACGTTAGCCAACAAGCCTCAGGCGCATCAAATATTTACGCCTAGACTCAACATCTCTTGATCAATTACGACGTTGACTCCTTCGAAGACATAATCATTCACTCTGAGACCTTTGCCCTAGATTTAAAGAACATTCATTATTACAAGCACGGTATGCACGTCATTGTCTTTCACAAGTTTCCCGGTACATTTCCATACCACCATATGAAAAAACAAACACCGTTAGACTCCATACTGTATATTGTGATGAGTAAATATTTGAATCAATCACATTCCTATAAACTACAATATTATTCAATATCATACATATTTTTTAAGAGTATGTTTTGATATGAAATTGTCATCCACTTTCCATTTTTACGGATGCCAATGTAAAATAAAGAATATATAAAATAGAGAATTCCAATACAGAATATGAAACAGAATTACTATTATCCAGAAGCTACTGTATGTACAGATATGATCTCTATACTGTTAATTTTTTATCTAGCTATCATCTAGCCCAGGGATCTCCAACCTTTTCTAGCTTGAGAGCTACTTAAAAAAAACATGTCACAAGCTACTCAAAATACCTTTTTTGTGGTCTGGAAGAAGAAGAAAATGTTGATTATTTGGTGTAATTCCCCTTTAATTGTGCGTCTGGCCCTTAGATTGCTCATCGAGCGAGTGAGGAATGATGGTTCTGTACTGCTGCTGCTCATTTCATGGCAAAGTTTGCAAATAATAGATACAAATGATATACTTCTGGCAAGTAAGGCTACTTTGCAGTTATCATTTAATTGAGAAGGTTTTGGGGAAAGTATTTCTGTCAACCCACAATATGGTTATAAACCTGCTACAGACGGAGTGATAGACAAACGTTCGACGCCCGCAGACAGACAGGGCAATATTGCTGTAAATCAATTGACAGACTTTGGCTTTTTAAGCCAATAGTGGCTGACCAGGGGTGGTATAATGTCAGAGTTGCGTTGATTAGATAGTAGCTGAGAGCTTGAAGTATCTGATTCTTGTGAGATTTGTTTGTGACAGTTTTCAGTGGAAAACATGAAAAATAGCAGGCACTTTAAGAATTGTTAAGCGAGCTACTCATATGTGGGCTGTGAGCTACTTGGGGTCAACCTGTTGGAGACCCCTGGTCTAGCCACTATGTTCTGTTCAACAATGTGGTCTGCCACATAGCAGGGTTGGCGTCCATGGGGTCAGACAGGGAAGGGACTGTGGGACTGTGGGAAGGTTACAGTGAGCTAGATGACAGGGACAGGGGGGAGTGGGGGGTGAGAGGGGAGGCGGGCAGCGGAGGACGTGAGCCCTGTCCCTGGGAACCCGGACCTGCAGGATAGGATTCATTCAACTCTGCTTCCTTCACGGGCTCAAAATAGAGCCATTGTGCCTTGTGTCTGCAAGTGAGTCTGTGTGTGTGTGTCATGTGGTATGTGATATTTTAATATCTGTGAATGTGTCTGCATAAATCTATGTGTGTGTGTGTGTGTGTGTGTGTGCACTCATATGTGTGTTCTTGTCTATTGTGAGTTATGTGAATATCTATGAATGTGTATGCATGTCCGTGTGCACACGCGTGTGTATGTACGTGTACGTGTGTGTTTGTTTACAGTCTCCTTGGGAGTCTGACCCTGGGAGCACAATGCCTAGAGGTGCACCGTGTTTCATGTGCAGGTGATGCCTTCCACTGACTCGGTCTCAGCCCGAGGAACAAAGCCCCCTGACAATGCTAGGATCTGGCGACTCATCTCATCCCCCCCCCTTCACCTCACTGAAATAACATTCTCAGACTAGGACATCTTGTCTCTCATGTACTGTAGTCCACCATCCTGAAATGCATGTGTAGTGTCACGACTAAAGCCTGGAGGTTTTCCTTACTACTGGATCTAAGGGAAAACTCTTGGCCCTTATGGTCGGAGATGTACTCTGTGTATGTGTGGGTGTATGTGGTGTTGGACATGTCTCTGAGTGCCCCGTGTCTGTCTCCCTCTCCCTGCAGGCGAGGTGTGCCACAAGTCCTACACGCAGTTCTCCAACCTGTGCCGCCACAAGCGCATGCACGCTGACTGCCGTACCCAGATCAAGTGTAAAGACTGTGGCCAGATGTTCAGCACCACCTCCTCCCTCAACAAGCACCGGCGCTTCTGTGAGGGCAAGAACCATTTCACGGCAGGGGGGTTGTTCGCTCATGCCCAGGGCATGTCCCTCCCCGGTGTCCCTGGTGCCATGGACAAGGCCGCTATGGGCGGGATGGGGCACAGCAGCGCCAGCCTGGCAGACTACTTTGGGAACCGGCACCACAGCGGCCTGACGTTTCCGTCCGCCCCTGGCTTCCCCTTCAGCTTCCCGGGCCTGTTCTCTTCTGGACTGTACCACCGACCCCCTCTCATCCCGGCCATCTCCCCAGTCAGACGGCCCCCAGGTCCAGGTACGGAGCACAGCAAGGGCCCCCTCCTGTCGTCCAGCCCCAGGGCCCAGGAGGCCAGAGAGCTGCTCAAGACCCTCCGCAAGGAGGCATCGCCCGGCAATGAGCAGCCACAGGGGACAGAGCAGCGACAGGCCCAGGGCTCCTCCTCCAAGCAGAGGCACGGTGGCGGCAAGATGAGCAGCCAATCAGAGAGCAGTGACCTGGATGACGTTAGCACGCCCAGTGGGAGTGACCTGGATACCACGTCAGGCTCGGAGCTGGAGAGCGACATGGAGAGCGAAGGCCTGCGGGAAAGGGCACCCCGGGAGAACGGGAAGGGGCTCAAGAGGAATGCGGGTGGAGGCCCCCAGAGCCCCACCATCCTGACCAGTAATCATACTAAGGAGTTCCAAGGCAGCCCCGCCTTGTTCCCTCCCTCGCTGGACGAGCACACGGCTGTCTCAGGGGCGGTCAATGACTCCATCAAGGCCATCGCCTCCATCGCTGAGAGGTACTTTGGTTCCACGGGGCTGGCGGGCCTGCAGGACAAGAAGGTAGGCGCCCTGCCCTACCCCTCCATGTTCCCCCTGCCCTTCTTCCCAACCTTCTCCCCACCCGTCTACCCCTTCCCAGAGAGAGAGCTCAGACCTCCAGGCCTCAAGGGGGAGCCCCAGTCCCCACCTGACGAACCCACCAAGAAAGGCCAGAGCAGGACCTCTGAGTCGCCCTTTGACCTTACCACCAAGCGCAAGCAGGAGGAGAAGGTCCCCGCCCCCTTTACCCCCGTCTCCAATTCCAAAGCGGAGGCCTCCTCACGTTCCACCAATCAGGACCAGCCGCTGGATTTGAGCATGGGCGGCACAAGGCACCGCAGCAGTAGCCGCACCTCCCGGAGGGAGGAGTCGAAGAAGATCCACGTGTTTGGAGAAGACAAGGCAGGGGTGGAGCTTCCTAAAGCCGACACCTCTCTGCAGCACGCTAGGCCCACCCCCTTCTTCATGGACCCCATCTACAGGTACTGTGAATCTCTAGAACTAAACCTCCCCAGTTCAAATATCACTCACTATCAGACTCATTTAGACCCGCTGTGGGTTGTTATATTCTGTGTTAGCAATATGTGTCTTTAACTTCCTATAGGTACTTTTCCCTATATTGTTGGATGTGAATGTCTTTGAGAGTGGCGGTGTCTAAGAACTGATAGAGTTGTAATATTAGCAGGGTTGAGAAGAGGAAGATGACCGATCCGTTTGAGGCTCTGAAAGACAAGTACATGCGGCCCGCCCCCGGCTTCCTCTTCCATCCACAGGTAGGTCCTGTCCTGTTCTATCTCAGTGTTACTGTTGCTTCACAGGGACAGCCAGACCAGGGGACCTTTTTGGTTTTGAGGCCCAGGCACGGTGAGGCAATCTGGGGTTGGTCTGGGGGTGGTCCGAGGTGGTCTGGTTGTGATGGGGACCAGAGCCAGTGTTTAGTCTGATCCATGCTAAAGCATGTTTGGGTCTGGTCTGTCCTGTTCTCAGCTATTTGAACCAGATGTGGGAGAATGTGGAAGACTGAAAAGGGCACAAAGTGACACGTCCTCACATATATGTGTCTTTGACTAAAATATAAAAAATGATACCCTTTTAAAGTTGCAGAATTTCGCCCCCGAACTCTACGCTGCCTGTGATTTCTCTATCGTGTGTAATGTGACTCAGTGTGTGTGTGTGTGTGTGTGTGTGTGTGTGTGTGTGTGTGTGTGTGTGTGTATGTGTGTGTGTGTGTGTGTGTTGACATGCGTTGACATTCATGCGTTCGCTCTTCCCAGCAGTGAAAATTGGCCCGTAGGAAGAGTGAAAACATTTTCTCAGGGTCTGCTGTTTTTTACTGACCGTTTCAGGCCTGGTTTTTACTGACCGTTTCAGGCCTGGTTTTTACTGACCGTTTCAGGCCTAGTTTTTACTGGCTGTTTGAGTCGTCTGATTTATGTCCCCTCTCCACACTCTGTGAACCAGTCTCTAACTCTGTAACGCCACATGGCCGTGGCACGTGGCTTAATGAGGTGTCCTATCAGTAGAAACAGTAACAGCGTTTAGGCCATTTTTATTACTTTACGATGTTTGGACACACAAATCAGTCCCAGAAACACTCTGACCACAGGGGCTCTTTATTTTGCAGTTGTACATTTTTGGGTTAGGGGTTTGTTACCAAGTCACCTGACCCCTTGTGACATCCTCATCCCCCAACCAATGCCCATGTGCTTCCAATAAAAAGCTGTTGATCCGTGGTCTACTTCCTGGTTCTGACTGCTCTTTTCCTTCTGTCCCGCCCCTCAGTTTCGTATGCCAGATCAGAGATCCTGGGTAAGTTTCCTCTATACCTATATGTCTCTGTGCTTCTGCCTCCCCTAGACCCCCAGACTCCCCCTGTGTGTGCATGGGTCCTCATCATAACACCCTCCATGTCACTCAGCCTGCGCATTGCTCTGGCCAATCTCCAGCAACTACTGACCAGGCATCATCCAATCACAAGCCATCAATTCTTATCGATGGATTTTAGACCTGTTTTTTGATCACATTAAAAAAACATGGTTTTCTCAGCTTGCAAGCGATCTGCTTTTTCACTCATTTTGGTGAAAAATTCATGTAAACGTTGAGATTAATTTCTAATCACTAATTTGTCCACATGACAGGCCTGGGATTTCTAGCAGGGTTCCACCCTGTACTGTTAATGACACTGAGGGTTCTATATATATTTGCTTATTTGGAGAGTGAGGCAGTGCTGTTGGAATGGGCACAGAGCGGGTGAGATGAGGGGGGGGGGGGGGGGGGGGGGGGGGGCAGGGGGGACTGCTTTGCATCAGTGCGAGGGTAACAGTCTCTTAGGGACCCAGGGAGGGAGGGGGAGTTCCTCCCTCTGACATCTGTTTCCAGATAAGATCAACAATTGAGAATGCATCTCGCTAATTAAGGCGCTCTCAGCATCACTGACATCTGAAGATAACTAATCAACAGCTGGCCCCACAGAGACACTACGGCAACAAGCAAGTTCAGACAGGAGGGGGGTTACATCAAAAGGGGATTTTGGGGGAATCACATTTAAGTAAATGTGTAGGTATTTATCCTCCTTGTTCCCACAATTAGACTTCTCACAATCTGTATTATATCAAATGAGATCTAGAGAACCTGACTTAAAATCTATACAAATCTATAAAATGTCAAAGGCTTTAGAGCCTTTAGAGACGATACAGAGTGTTCTCACAGAGAGAGTAACACAGCTGAACTGAACAGCCAGAGAGGAAGGAGAACGAGTGTGTATCAGAGGGAGGGTTGCCTCAGTAGACAGAAAAACAGCCAGGGTGCGCCTAGCCGTTTCAGCCTCAGCCTCTCGCTCTCAAACTAAAGTGTCTTATCTTGCACGAAGGCTCAATATGGCGGACAGTTTTAGGGCTCCTAATGCGCGGGCGAGTTATGGCCTCTCATTGAGCAAGGAGGGAAACAAACTGAGCTTTAGCCCCTATGAAATACATATTGCACATTCACAAGAAATATGGAAGCATTTCACCCCCACCTTTCCCTCCCGTTCCCCTCCTCACGAGGGAGCCTTTGATTCACGGCACGGAGCATTGGCATATTCATAATCAAACGGACCTGACACCCCACATCCTCCCGCAGTCGGAACTTTATACCCAACCGTCACTCTTAATCAGCCCTGGCCTATAACGTCTTTGGTCATTCATCATCGATCAGTTTCTCCATCTCTGTGTTCTCTCTGCTCTTTTTCTGTCTGTCTGTCTGTCTGTCTGTCTGTCTGTCTGTCTGTCTGTCTGTCTGTCTGTCTGTCTGTCTGTCTGTCTGTCTGTCTCTTGCTCTCTCATTCTTCCTTTCACTCCCTCTCTCTACCGCTCCCTCTCAATCTTTCTTTCTTCCTCTCTCTCTCTCTCTCTCTCTCGCTCTCCGTCTCGGTAAAGTCTCAGAGTAACATGGGGCTGGAACAGTGAGATGGAATGTCAGGCAGTGAACAGGGCCCATGGCGCTGCCGGAGGCCCCCAATCACTACTGATTTGTTACCTTATTGAAATAAGAATAAGGAACACAATCAAAATTCAATACACACAAAATAATGCAAATTTGTAGCACCTTAAAAAAAGCTGTTCAGTGCTAGATAGGCTGATAGGCTGACAGGTCCCGCAGCATGCTGGGACATCATCCCCCCCTCCTTCCTCTTCTCCTCCCCCATCCCTCCATCCCGCCCCCTCTCAGCACAGCGATATCATTATTGCCCGTGTCTGGCCCTTGATCAGTAATGTCAACATCTTTCATATTGACGAATGTGCTGTCTGCCTGCATTGTGCACCGAATGGTTTAGAGCCCAGCAGTGGATATGAATCACTCCTTTGCCCCTGCACACACACAGCGTGCGCACAGTGTGCACACACACACACAAACAGACGTAGAGCATGCAAGCACACACACAGAGCAAACAAGCACACAGACACACATTCTCACACATTAACACACTCTTCCTTTCTTTCTCTCTCTCTCTCTCACACACACACACACAAACACACACACACACACACACACACACACACACACACACACACACACACACACACACACACACACACACACACATTCTCTCGCAGACATTGTTGGCAGTTAATCAATTATGACCACCATGCAGCACACACACAAACACTAATACACACACAAACACACAAACACGAACACACACACAGACGTACACACCATCTGACATGTACATATATTTCCACTTTCCTCCAAGGATTTTATGCATATTTGATGAAAGCAAATGTTAGCCTTCATTAGTAAATTGCATACAGTCCTTCTGTGTGTGTGCGTGTGTGTGTGTGTGTGTGTGCGTGTGTGTGTGTGTGTGTGTAAAACACAGTTGATTACATTCATACACCACCTGACCTGACTTCCACTGGCCACTAGTCGTGGAATAAAGCTGCATAATATTCCCATATACAATACCCTAATACCAGCCCTGGAAATGACAGTCAGTAACACTCTGATCTGTGTAAAGTACAGTATTGGTTTCTATCTTCAATATTGCCTAGTTTGAATACAGCCTTGATTTGTGGTGTCTCTCAACTCAATGCCAGGCAGAGCCTCTCTCTGAAGAGCCTCTCTCTGAAGAGCCTCTCTCTGAAGAGCCTCTCTCTGAAGAGCCTCTCTCTGGAGAGCCTCTCTCTCAAGAGCCTCTCTCTGAAGAGCCTCTCTCTGAAGAGCCTCTCTCTGAAGAGCCTCTCTGAAGGACTATACTTGTGTTGTAACATCATGCCCCCTTTTCTCTGCTCATATACACTGCTGCCACTAGCTTCGGGGGCAACTTGGGGAATCTTTAGAGACATTGGGCTGGATTATTCACTCCCTTGGTTGTGCATCATTCTGGTGGGTGGCGACGGAAAATATCCCTAATCTAATGTGTCGGGCTCCACCAAAATAACTTTTCCCACCACCAAAGGCATATCCGTCATCTCTAGGAACACTACTTATCAGTTGTAAGGTTAAATGTGTCCCTCGCTATCAAATAAATCCAACTGCCTAGTTAGACCACACACTTCAAGCAAAACACTTCCTACCACGTAATCTACCACTGTCTGTACAGCAGCAATGTGGTGCGGTTCGGACAAAGTGTGATACAGAGCTTTATTTGATAGCGAGGGACACATTTAACCTTACAACTGGTAAGTAGTTGTAACGATAGTCGTCATATTCCTCCTCCTCGGACGAGGAGAGGAGAGAGGGATCGGAAGACCAATGTGCAGCGAGGTATGTAGACATCATGAATTTATTAGACAAGACGAACACTGAACCGAACTATACTTGATAAATACAAAATAACAAACAGACAACGTAGACTGACCTGAACATGCAAACTACATAAAATGAAGAACGCACGAACAGGAAAGAACGAACGAACGAATGAGACGAGACAGTACCGTGTGGTGCAATAAACACAGACACAGCGACAATCACCCACAAACAAACAGTGAGAACAGCCTACCTTAAATATGGTTCTCAATCAGAGGAACGTCAAACACCTGCCTCTAATTGAGAACCATATCAGGCACATTAAACCCAACATAGAAACACAACACATAGAATGCCCACCCAGCTCACGTCCTGACCAACAAAACAAAGGATTAACACAATAACTAGGGTCAGAACGTGACAGAACCCCCCCCCAAGGTGCGGACTGCGACCGCACCACCTAAACCTATAGGGGAGGGTTTGGGTGGGCATCTGTCCGCGGCGGCGGCTCTGGCGCAGGACGTGGACCACACTTCACCCTTGTCTTTGTCCGCTTCTGTGGCCTCCTCAAAGTGGCGACCCTCGCCACCGACCTTGGACTGGGAACCCTAGACATGGGTCCCGCTGGACTTAGGGGCAGCCCCGGACTGAGGGACCGCTCCGGACTGGCTGGCTCTGGCGGATCCTGGCTGGCTGGCTCTGGCGGATCCTGGCTGGCGGAAGGCTCTGGCGGATCCTGGCTGGCGGAAGGCTCTGGCGGATCCTGGCTGGCGGAAGGCTCTGGCGGATCCTGGCTGGCGGAAGGCTCTGGCGGATCCTGGCTGGCGGAAGGCTCTGGCGGATCCTGGCTGGCGGAAGGCTCTGGCGGATCCTGGCTGGCGGAAGGCTCTGGCGGAAGGCTCTGGCTGGTCCTGGCTGGACGGCTCTGGCTGGTCCTGGCTGGACGGCTCTGGCTGGTCCTGGCTGGACGGCTCTGGCTGGTCCTGGCTGGACGGCTCTGGCTGGTCCTGGCTAGACGGCTCGGGACAGACGGGCAGCTCTGACGGCTCGGGACAGACGGGCACACCTGTAGGGAGGAGACGGAGAGACAGCCTGGTGCGTGGGGCTGCCACAGGACCCACCAGGCTGGAGAGACCTACAGGAGGCTTGATGTTAAGAGGCACCTGAAGGACCGGGCTGTGGGGGAGCACTGGAGCTCTGGTGCGCAGCCTTGGCACCACTCCCCCAGGCTGGAATACTACTCCAGCCCGTACCCTCCAGAGTGCAGGCACAGGTTGAACCGGGCTGTGGATGAGCACTGGAGATCTAGTGCCTACTACGCGCACCTCTCCCTTAGGCTCCACTCCCACATTTGCCCGGTACGAGCGGAGCGTAGGCATAGGACGCACTGCACCCTCCCAGCGCCCCGGAGACACAGCACGCAGAGCCGGCGCAGGATACCCTGGACCGAAACTGCGTACCGGAGACCAGACGCGCTGAGCAGGCACAATACGCCCCGGCTGGATGCCCACACTCACATGACACTTTCGGGGGGCTGCCCTATAGCGCACCGGGCTATGGGCACGCACTGGCGACACCGTGCGCTTAACCGCATAACACGGTGCCTGACCAGTGACGCGTTGCTTATAATAAGCACGAGGAGTGCGCTCAGGTCTGCTACCTGGCTTAGCCACACTCCTCTCCAGCCCCCCCCAAAAAAAATTCTGGGGTTGCCTCTCGTACCTGTCGCGCTGCCGTGCTGCCTCCTCATATCGCCGCCGCTCAGCTTTCGCTTCCTCCAGCTCAGCTTTGGGGCGGCGATACTCCCCAGCCTGTGCCCAGGGTCCTTCTCCGTTCAAAATCTCCTCCCATGTCCAGGAGTCCTGGGATTTCTGCTGCTGCTGTCGCTGCCCTTTTCCCTGCTGCTTGATCCTAGTTTGGTGGGTGATTCTGTAACGATAGTCGTCATATTCCTCCTCCTCGGACGAGGAGAGGAGAGAGGGATCGGAAGACCAATGTGCAGCGAGGTATGTAGACATCATGAATTTATTAGACAAGACGAACACTGAACCGAACTATACTTGATAAATACAAAATAACAAACAGACAACGTAGACTGACCTGAACATGCAAACTACATAAAATGAAGAACGCACGAACAGGAAAGAACGAACGAACGAATGAGACGAGACAGTACCGTGTGGTGCAATAAACACAGACACAGCGACAATCACCCACAAACAAACAATGAGAACAGCCTACCTTAAATATGGTTCTCAATCAGAGGAACGTCAAACACCTGCCTCTAATTGAGAACCATATCAGGCACATTAAACCCAACATAGAAACACAACACATAGAATGCCCACCCAGCTCACGTCCTGACCAACAAAACAAAGGATTAACACAATAACTAGGGTCAGAACGTGACAGTAGTGTTCTAGAGATCATAGATATGCCTTTGTTGATGGGGAAAAAATAGTTTTTGTTAAGTCGCAGACATTAGGTTAGAGAATGATGCGCAGGCAAGGCAGTCAGTAATACAGCCCTATGTCCCAGAAGACTCCAGAAGTTGCCCCTGAAGTTATGCTGAAACCTGCCAGGTGGTCAATTTAAATAAGGTGTGTTACTAACTGACTTACTTGGTTAAATGAAGGTTCAATAAAGGTTTTCCCTGACCATTCATGTGACATGTCTCTCCTCAGATGTCGGCCATTGAGAACATGGCGGAGAAGCTGGAGACGTTTGGTTCGCTTAACCCCGAGTCAGGTGACCTGATGCGCTCCGTCCCCTCCATGTTTGACTTCCGAGCCCCGCCCACTGCCCTCCCCGAGACGCTACTGCGCAAGGGCAAGGAGCGCTACACCTGCAGGTAACCACGGAAACCGTTTACCGCAAATAGTACCAGAGGTTGTTTTGGAGATTTTATACAACTGTATAAAATCAGTTTTATTTTGTCTTCACACTACTTCATCTCTGATTTTGGCCTCGTGACTTTCTGATTGAAAGTCCCACGGTTTTGGTAAATTCCTCTTTCTGTACTTCTAAATTCATGAATTGAGTTGGATTGAATTGAATTTGATTGAATTGAATTGGAATAGACCCTAAACCTGAAAAGTTAACATGTCCTTGAGTGTATGTCCTATTTCCATTCCATGTCCTTGAGACACATTTCTACTTAATTTCCATGGCTGGCCAGTGTCAACCCTTTGAGGTGACTGTGTGTGCTGTTGCTCCGTGAGGGTCCGTGCTTGGCTCCCTCTCTCTCCCACTGTTTACCCAGGGAGTTGGCCCTGATTAGCAGATTAATACGAGAGGTTTTGGGGCCCCGGCGGCGCTTTGATCTAACGCTTTGCTGTGTGTGTGGACACACCCACTCTCTGCACCTCCCCATTGCTACGTTATACACATAAACTTACTCACACACATTCCATTAGCTTCAAGTGCTGAGTGTGGGAGTGAAATTAATATTCAAATAGCTATTTGTTAGTGGAATTATGCAACCATAAGACAATGCATAAATTATGTTGCACTCCAGGAGGTTTTATCAGTTATTTGATAGAGATATAAGTGATCTTTTGAATCTTTTGGGATTTATTGTGAAAAGGTGTTTTTCCTATTGTGAGTTGTGTGTTGTCAATACTGCATGTTCTAAGATATGCCACATACATTTGAATACATTTTCTGATGGTAATTTTACTCTAAGATGTATGGTGACACGAGGTGTTCTCTACCCCACAGATACTGCGGTAAACTATTCCCACGGTCTGCCAACCTTACCCGCCACTTAAGGACACACACGGGAGAGCAACCGTACAGGTAAGACTCACACACACACACACACACACACACACACACACACACACACACACACACACACACACACACACACACACACACACACACACACACACACACACACACACACACACACACACACACACACACACCAGCATTAAAGGAGGGTCAGCTATGGAATGAGGGATGTGGGAAAAGGAGGTGATCATTCCGTGCTGACAGAATAACATCCCTCTAACCCTCCTCCAACGTCAGTTCGTCTCACCCTGCGAGCACAGACAATACTGAACGAAGACAAGACAGCTTTTCATCACAGTATAAGTCATCTGTTAATGTCTGTCAGATAACCTACACACAGTGTCTGAGTCCTCCCAGACAGCCATCGTTCATCTATCAGACCCAGTCCGCTGCTACACGGATGTTTTCCCAGAGAATTCCTGTCCATAGTTACGGGCAGCATTCTTGTATGTTTTCCTACGCCGTTAAAAGACTGGGACAATTATCATTCTGCTAAATGTTTTGCCTTATGAAAAATGGTGGCTGACGCCTGGGTGACAGGAGGGGGGTTTGAACTTAAAGATGGGGGAAGGGTTGCAGGGAGAGTAAAGGGGGGGGGGGGGGGGGGAGGGGAACGGGGGGTAAGAAGGAAGTTTGGTGAAAAATGGGGGTGATGAGGACCACGGGCAGATGTCCGGGGGTAGCAGCTGGAATAATGACTGTGATGTCGGAGGGGGCGACTCGGAGCGCGCACACACACACACACACACACACACACACACACACACACACACACACACACACACACACACACACACACACACACACACACACACACACACACACACGGACACACACACACACACACACACACACACGGACACACACACACACACACACACACGGACACACACACACACACAGACACGGACACGGACACACACACAGACACACACATACAGTACACAGTCCAGGGAAGGCCAGTTGACCACAGGGGAGAACCTCAGGCCTCTGCAGCAGCCTGATAGATTGAGCCTTTACCCGCTGGCACATCATTAAAGATCTCTGCTGTTTATTGCACTTTTTGCGAAGATAACTGGGCGCTCCTGAGGGACGGCCAATCGGGCGAGCTAATTCCAGCTAGAAGAAAAGATGTAATCATCTTGTATAATTTTGCATGGGGGGGGGCTAGGCTCTAACAGATTTGTTGCATGCCTGTTTTGTGAGAGAAGAATGTGATTTGTATTGCGCTGGCGGTAGATAAGAGACAGAGCTGGTTTCACCTTGAACGAGCTCCTCCGTCATGTCTGAAAGAGTGGGGGATGATGGGAGCTGTCCATGAATACGTGTGTGTGTGTGTGTTCCACCGGGAATGTGTACAGTATCATTCAAATCATTCATTGTTAAAGGGATACTTCAGAGTCAGATGAACTCATGGATGCCATTTGTATGTCTCTGCATCCAGTAAGAAGGAGGTTAGAGGTAGTTTTGCATGCTAGCAGTTACCATAGACTTCCAGTAATTGCGCTAACACCAGTCAGAATTTACATTAGCAGCTTCCTTCAAACTGCACGCAGAGACATAGAAATGGTATCTACGAGTTCATATGACTAGTAGATAAAGGGCTTCATTGCCAAAGCCCCTTTAAGGCCTATGTCTTTCTTTGTGTGTTTGCTTTTACTGTATCTACTCCAGCATGTGTGTAGTGTATTTGTACTGTTCCCCATGAGTCCCACCTGTTTTGACCTTTGACCTCTAGGAGTGACCCCTACCTATCTGTCTCCTCAGGTGTAAGTACTGTGACCGCTCGTTCAGCATCTCCTCCAACCTGCAGCGCCACATCCGCAACATCCACAACAAGGAGAAGCCCTTCAAGTGTCACCTGTGTGACCGCTGCTTCGGCCAGCAGACCAACCTGGACCGTCACCTCAAGAAGCACGAGAACGGTAACCTCTCAGGTGAGAGAGCCCTTGTTACATGAGTGGTGCTTTACAGAAACCTAGGAAATGAACCTGTGTAGTCGTAGTGTACTTACATCCAGTAACTTGCAGGTGCAGGGTGTCATGTAAAAATATACCCAGCGTGAAATAGTTCCCAATCGTTCTGATTGTGACGTCATGTTGTAAAATTTCTCGTAGCGTGAAAATGTTCCCAGCTCTTTATGTGGAGGGCTGACCTCGTGCGGATGTCTCTCTCTCACCCTTGCTCACCCTTGCTTTAGCTAGCTAGCCGGTGGAGATGGCTTGTTCTCAGAGGTGTCCAGTTTTAGCTTGTTTGTATAGGTAAATACAAAAAATAGCGTAATGAAAGAAAGACAGCTACACATTTTAATGCTCCCGCAGTTTTATTGTGAAATGTTTCGACCCTTACGAACTCCTTTGGGTCCAAGCGTTGCGCAATAAAACTGCGGGAGCATTCAGTGTGTCTTTCTGTCTTGAAATGAACAAAACTGCTGATGAATCACATCAGATATATTTATATACTGCGTGAGCACTCACTCACTCACTCACTCACTCACTCACTCACTCACTCACTCACTCACTCACTCACTCACTCACTCACTCACTCACTCACTCACTCACTCACTCACTCACTCACCCTCAATTGCCTCCGTAAATTCTCCAGCTGTATATAATGTGAAATGTAATTTACTTACGGTTAAAGAAAGAATTTGGGGAAGCTAAGAAATTTGATTAAATGAATCTGTCGTCCGTCTCTGCGACAACACAATTGCGTTCTGAATGTTCACCGACTCTGCTGCTTTCGGCGGTACAAATCATCGCTGGTTGAGTTTGATAGGTTGCTCTGCGTTGCAGCGACTCACTGAATCACATCAGAAACGTGGAGGCAAGCAGGTGACACCTGGCCAGACGCCCGTTGTAAAGCTAGTCCAGTTGATCAGATACAGTCACTTATTTAAGCAAACATTGGCATTCTCTGGAAACCTAGAGACTCATACACATGGTCCCGTCACTTATTAGAGTCAATATAATATTGGTTCACTTAAATACTTCCAGGTAATAAGGCCAGTGGAAGTGTGCTATTTGTGCAGGCCTTGGTCCAACACCAACAGGAGATTCAGTACATACTGGTACACCGGGCCAGTGGGGGATTGGTTTCTCGTCAAGTATCTGATTCCAAATAGTTTCTTGTCATCCAAAGGGAGAATCCAATGGGGCTGTCACTGTGGTCTTAATTGTATTATTTTAATATTAATATTAAAAGTGACTGATTATAATGTTGTCTTTCTGTAGGCACGGCTGCGTCCTCCCCTCGGTCAGAGCTGGACAGCAGCAGCGCCATCCTGGACGACAAAGAGGACTCCTACTTCAACGAAATACGAAACTTTATCGGCAACACAGGCCAGAACCAGCCGTCCCCTGACCATTCTGAGGAAGGGTAAGCCCTATGTTATGTCTGAATGTGCATATACTATATGTATGTGTGTGTCCCCAAAAAATGCTTGGACAAACAGTACACACGTTCATCATTCATCTTATCCTCTGCAGCACACACACACACACGCACAAACGAGAGGCCTGCTTTTCTGCAGCACATATTCAGTGCTTGAGGCTAAACATTGAGGTGATTATAGACAAACATGGGTGGACACGGCCTCTCTCTGCTGGCCTGCTAGGGCATTCTGATGCACTTCAGCCTTTATTCATTTCTGTGTGTGTGTGTGTGTGTGTGTGTGTGTGTGTGTGTGTGTGTGTGTGTGTGTGTGTGTGTGTGTGTGTGTGTGTGTGTGTGTGTGTGTGTGTGTGTGTGTGTGTGTGTGTGTTGTGTGTGTGTGTGTAAGCATGTGTGTATTCATGTATTAATGTCGCCCAGGGAGTCTCAGACCAACAAACAATCACTGACGACATCTGGGATAATTACCACATTTGGAAACGTGCTGGAGCTTTTCACAACTGTTGACTTTGGGCCATGCATGTGCACCGGTACCGGCCTTGCATACAATTATGTCTGATGATTATGCTAATCAATTCTTGTAAAACTATGATCAGCTTCGGGATAGGGGTCGGCTACAGGTCGCGGGTTTGTTTTTACGTGCCTTGGGTTTGATCAGGGAGGTAGAGATAGAGATCTCTGTCTTTCTTTTGATTGTGTAAAAAAGGGTGCAGCGTCACAGAGACATGGGGAGAGAGGGGAGAGGAGGGGGTGAGGCAGGAGGACCCGGGAGCGACTAGCTCCCACATCTGGAAGCAACATGTCCGCCTACAGGAAGAAAGTCGGAGAAGGTGGGGTCAGGGGGTCGGCCCGTGTTTCCTTTCAAAGTGCGGCGCTCC
Source organism: Salvelinus namaycush (assembly GCF_016432855.1). Lineage (NCBI taxonomy): Eukaryota > Metazoa > Chordata > Actinopteri > Salmoniformes > Salmonidae > Salvelinus > Salvelinus namaycush. Next base: position 13,663,319 of record NC_052340.1, on the reverse strand, counting down.
TGAGTACTTCTGATAGATACTTTATCCCCAGCAAATTACCGCGTTTGAAAGCGTAATTAACGAATCTGTTTTCTTAATCACAGAGGCTCTCATCTCGGCCGGTGCTGCTGGTCTCGCTATGCGGTGCGCGGCGATGTCGACACGACATGGCAACTACCGCCTTGGCAGTCCTGGCCCTCTCCCAGTCCCACCCAGGGGGGCGCGTTGCTTTTCAACTCTGTCCAATTCCCGCTATAATCGTCCCACTCTGATAAACCTAGAGATGGATAGCAGATTCTCTAAAATATCTACCGCAATTGTTCTCCCACTCCTTCTCTTCTCGACTCATTGCAAACTCAGCTTTTCTTCTTCTTCAAATAGATCATTTCCTGGACTCTTCAGGGTCCTCTAATCTACGAGCGAATTTGGTGGGTGTATAAGTAGGGTCCACAGCCAGACTTTGTTTGCTAGCCTCGTCTAGAAACAGACATAGTTGGGAGCTGACGAGAGACGTCCCGGAGTGTAATTAGTGAATCAGTCTTAATGTGTTTCAAGATGATTTACCAAATGGTGGTTTCCTGAGTCTGCAGAGACAGTGGGCAGATACAACCCCAGTCAGGTTTTGATAGCTGGGCCTTTTCTCTCCGTGGGGACCAGGGAAATGGGCTGCTTGGCAAGGCCCTCATAACTCTTCCACCAAATGGGTCTGTCAGCTAAATATTTTGCCTATTAGATGAATCTGAGATAGTAGGAAAATAAACAACGGGAGAGGCCGAGCGGTGCTGTTAAGTGCTGCAGCGATCAGCGAGACGCTCATAGAGCCCGTGCCCAGAGGGGCCCTCGAGACGTGATGACAAACGGGATTCCGGCTCTGCCTGTCTCTGCCCCAGCTCAGCTGCCATGGCTCGCTCCGCTCCGCCCTACGCTGCTCTACCCACTCGCTCTCTATCCTCTCTATACTCCCATTGTTCATTCAGGAAGGAGGGACTCTTACAGGGACTGACTGGCCAAAATATACAAGACCACAAGACCACATTTCATTATGAAGTTTGATGTAAGAATGAGTGTGAGTTAGCCTTGTATCCATAACTGTATGGTGCATGGGAATGATAGAAGGTTAGAATTGGCTTCAGAACGTACAGTATGGATACAATGTGGCTAAGTGTGAGTGTGTATATTGCTTATGTAAAGTTTGTGCAGTACTGTGCTAGTGATGTGCTAGGTTTTACACATGTATTTCCTGGTCTCCGCTCCTAGGTTGAACGGGGGTCCTTTCGAGGAGGAGAAGCCCCTGATGGCCAGCCATGGGTCACGTGACCTGGAGGAGGGGGAGGGGGAGGAGCTTGGCGCCGAGGAGGAGGAAGGGGAGCAGAGCGACTCCGCTGCTGGGAAACCTAGAGACGAAGCTCCCCCCAGCAACCTAGATGATGACATCATACACAATGAAATAGAATTTGACGGACCTAGCGATTTGGACCTCAACTGCAAGACCTCCCCAAGGAGGTAATAGTAGTGAGGATATGCCTCCAGCATAAATATCCACTCACACAATCATGTAGACTAAAATATATGGACATATACATATATGTACCAAGCTGAGACATTGTGACAGTATATTAGCATTCTTTAAACCCCCCGAAGGGATCATTGGATGAAATTGAGTTGAGTTGAATTGAGTTGAATTGAATTAATTTAAGTTGACTTGAGTTGAGAAGTTGAATTGAATGTTGACAGGGATTCCAGCTACGAGGAGGAAGAGGATCAGAGTAGCTACTCTGCGCTGGATCACATCCGACACTTCTCTGACATGCATAAGATGGAGGACAGTGAGTTCAGTGACGGGGACGGCACCGCCTTCGGCTCCCCCAGCCTGCCTGAGGCCGTCAAACAGCCCCTGTACAGGAAATCCAAGTCCCAGGTGGGTGTGTGTGTTTGATGTGTGTATGAGATATAACATAATAATGTACAAAAAAGTCTGAAAATATATGCACTCACTACTGTAAGTCTCTCTGAATAAGAGCGTCTGCTAAATGACTAAAATGTAAATACACGTGTGTGTGTGTGTGTGTGTGTGCGCGTGCGTGGGGGGGGGGGGGGGGGGGCATGCGTAGATATGTAACCGTGTTTGTGTGCTCATGCATGTGCTGTGCATTTGTGTGTAAATTTAGACTTTAGGTGTGTATTGGAGTTAACCTGTCCTTCTCCCTCTCCCTCTCCCCAGGCGTACGCCATGATGCTGTCTCTGGCTGATAAGGACGCACTCCACCCAGCCAACCACACACCAGCCACCATGTGGCACAGCCTGGCACGGGCCGCTGCTGAGTCCAGTGCCATCCAGTCCCTCAGCCATGTGTGATACCCCGATCCCTGACCTCTAACCCCCCCGACCCCGACCTATCGCACTGGGAGCCTTTGGGGGCCGTCAGCAGTGCCCCTGGCCCTTGGCCCGTCACAGACTGCCGAGCAGAACCATGGCCCATCTGACTGCTGAGCAGAATGCCTTACACACGAGCAGGGTCACCGTCCACAGAGAACCGCCCAGCCCAGCCCTCCAAGAGATCCAACAAAACATCCCTCCTGCGACCTTAAATTGAGTCATTATGTTGACGACAATGATGATTATAGTGATTATTGATTATGGTGATGAAAATAAAAATTATAAATAATAATAGTGGTATTTATTCTGGTGAGTTTCTATGTTTTGCACAGCAGCGGCGGCTGGTAGGAGGGATGATGGAAATGGTTTTGTTAGATGTTACATTGCTAGAGCATTTCGTGTGTCCACTCAGTGGAACTGTGTCACGTGTCCACTCAATGTCATGTGTCCACTCAGCTGAGAACATTCTTCCTCTGTGTGATGTCGTTTGTATTTGGAGAACCCTTTCGGGACCGCGGTCCAACCACGGTTTGATATGTGTACAGAGTACAGACCCTGCCTAGCCCCACATAGCCCTACCTAGCCGCACATAGCCCAACCTATTCTTACCAGGCCTCACCTAACCACCCCTAGCTCCATCTAGAATCACATAATCCTACCTAGACCTACCATGCCACAATACAGCTACCTAACCCCACATTGCCCAACCTAGACCTATACCTGGCCACACCTAGCCTTCAGACCATCTCAGTGAAATATGTTACGAGAATGATTCCCTTTAGTCCCTGGATATAAACAGGTGTTTTCCATCAACATGTACTTATATAAATGCTAGGATACTTGGAAGGGTGGTGCTGAGTAACAACTCGGGTCCAGATGAACCACACCTCTCCAAGAAAGATGGTGCTACAAACGCATTACGACAAGATTGTTGATAAACGAAGAACAAAAGATAAAGACACATTGAAAATGGAGAAAAATCGGACTGGTTTTACCACCTAAGAAGGAGTTTGCATAGCTGCGTGTGTCTGCACAATCACAGAACTGTACACGAGTGTCTGCAAACTGCGGCTCCGAAGCTGCACTCGGTCCCACCCTGCTGCACTCGGTCCCACCCTGCTGCGCTCTCTGTGAAAGGATCTAAGTAGTTTGTCGTTTTAGCGGAAGAAAAGAAGAAACCACAATCTTTTTTTTTTACTCTGAAAAAGTAGCAAGTGCTGAAGTTTATCGTTATTAAACAGTAAAAAGGGCATCTCTCCCCCTTTCTCGAAACCCCAAACTCATCGTAGTCGGCCAACGATACCACTAATTAGCCTAAATGCTAGTCGTTAGCTACCCCCATCCTCGTGTCTTTCATTTTTTAGACAATCATGTTTTTGTTGTTTTTTTTTCTACATTTTTATTGTTGTTGTTGATGTTATTGCTGTTGTATGTTGAGAATTGTATTTATTTCTTGGCAAACTGTAGTTTGTTTACTGAATAGCACTGCTCTTACCCATAGCGAAGGGGAGATTCCTCGCTGGGGCCTACTCCAGAACTCAATGGGGTTTGTAGATGATGTTTGAGTGCCGGATAATATTAAACATACCATTCACTCTTTATTCTTCTAATGAAACTGGTTGATGATGAATAGATATTACTTTGGGGTTTTTTTGTACGACAATTTATTGATTCAATTGTAAATGGAAAAAAACAAACATTATAAAGACATGAACAAATAAAAAGATGCCAGGTATAATTTCTTCATAATCGCATGATTGGTCTCCATAGATCTGTATCTGACAGTTTTCTACGGTTGTCTGCAAGCTTGTGTGACGTTCAGTCAATGTTAATCCCTTGTGCCAAACCTATAATAAATAACAGATTATATTCATTTATCCTCCCATTTGAGGGACCAGATTGTTTTTTGTTTGTTTTTTTGTCGTTGTTGTTTTTGTTTATAATCCATTTTAAAAAGTAATCAGCAAGTGGAGGTACTTTGTTTTAATGCTTTCTACAATGTAACTGTAATGCATTTCAATACAATACTGTGGGAGGAGCAACTCAAAAATAAAGGACTACAATGTGGATTAAGTATGTGCTCTTGCTTTCTCTCTGTCTCCCGCTTTCTCTTCCTCTCTCTGACTCTCTCTCCCTCTCTCTCTCCCTGCCCCCTTCCACTTCCCTCCCTCCCTCATGTCCAGACAGTGTGTTAAAATAAGAACTGGGAGTCAGAGAGACACCTGGCCCTTTCTCCTGGCTCTCTCAGGGCCTCAAAGCGCGAGACTGAACTCTGGTCCCCCCTTTCTTCCCAGATCCTGGCACAGAGAGCGAGAGAGACATAGGGAAAGAGAGATTGAGCCAGACACAGAGGGAGAGAAAGAAAGTGAGATTGAGCCAGACACAGAGGGAGAGAAAGAAAGAGAGAGAAAGAGAGGCTGAGGGAGAGAGGGATTGAGGAGCTGAATGTGGTAGTGTAGTGGAAGCGGAGGCAGGAATGTGTCCTTTTTATTTGGGGCCATGTTGTGGGCCATGATGGATGAGGTGGGGAGATGTGATGACCTGGCTCATCGCTCAAACGCTCAATAAGACTTCCCATCCTGCAGGCGTCCCTGTCAGAACCCCCCTTGCCCCTCCTCATCCCTCCCACACCCCCTCTGTCACGGCTCGCATATGTGGGCGGACATTGTGGCTGAGAAGCCCCACTCACTTCCATTGTCCAGTCATGTGTGGGGGGTTAGAGTGGGGTGTGTGGGGGGTGAGGAGGGGGGTGTTTGGGGGACTGACAGTGGCTATCCCAAGCCCAGACTCTCCAATGCACGTACAGTGGCTCTCAATAAGCCTAATGGATGGGATGTTTTTTTAAGCGGGCCTCGTCGATCAGCACCGCCGTTCCGTCAGTCCTCCTCCGAGCAGCTCTGCGGGGTGTCCAGCTTTGATGAGGTCACGGCGGGTCAGGCAGTGTTGATGAGGTCAGTGTGGGTCGTCCAGCATTGATGAGGTCAGCCTGTGCGAACGGTGCAGGGTCGTAATGGAGTGGAGGTGATAATAGCCTAGAGTATAGGAGGCTATAGGCTGAATGGACCAGAGGGGACAGTATGTATGTATGGACCATTACTGACCTGCCTCACCACAGGGTCATAACACAACCTGCACTACGCCCTCTGCTGGAGAAGACATGCTCTGGAACTTTGGCAACTGGATGTGTTAATGTGTAGTTCATACATGCATAATCTATGAGCAGAATTACTGTTTTACCTCAAACAGCCACAAAATCCCTAGTTTGAAAGTGACTGTTTTCTGGAAGCTGTGCAGCTGTGCAGCGCCATTTTCCCTACATTTCCCACCCGTGAGCCAGCCCCCTAGCAATTCGAGTTACAGCCAATGAGCTTCAGCCCCTTGTCATTTGATTGACAGCTAGCAAGATGCACACAGAGCAGAGAGAGAGAGAGAGAAAGAGAGAGATACAGAGATGAGAGCAATGACGTGCTGCATATATCTGCACAGATATGACGCAGTACAACATTTCCGGGGACCCGTTTTGTCTCTTGAGTGCTACTTTCAGAACTACTGGCTAAAAGGTATGCAAATCTTAAGGAGAATCTCTTTAAGTGTTTTCAATGTCATGCTCAAAGGCTAAACTAAGATACTTGTCATTGTAAAGAATACTAGCCAGGCAATTACATCACCAAAGTCGAATCCATAGACCAAAGAGGGGCCTCTTGAAATAATTCCAAATTATGAATTGAAACTAGGGTAGTGTGTGTATGAATGTGATTAAGTGTGTGTGGGCGGGGGGTGAAGGGGGCATGGGTCCTGGTTTGGCAGTGTACCCTGTTGGGCTCCTCAGCATTGCTAATTTGATCATGGTGGATTAGCACATGCCAGTGTCGCCCATGTCTCGGCTCACACTTAATCCACACACTGAGACCCGTTATTACCACCATTAACCCACAGCTCCACATAAAGACCTCTGTGTGTGTGTGTGTGTGTGTGTGTGTGTGTGTGTGTGTGTGTGTGTGTGTGTGTGTGTGTGTGTGTGTGTGTGTGTGTGTGTGTGTGTGTGTGTGTGTGTGTGTGTGCGTGTGCGTGTGCGCGTGTGTGTGCGTGCATGCATGCATTTCCCAGGCTGGGGTAACACAGAACAGCAGTGTGGATTAGTTAATGTGATCTGGTTTATTTAATTGAGGTGTGTGTCAAAGAGGCGGGGTGTGGCCTCCCGGGTGGCGCAGTGGTCTAGGGCACTGCATCGCAGTGCTAACTGCGCCACCAGAGTCTCTGGGTTCGCGCCCAGGCTCTGTCGCAGCCGGCCGCGACCGGGAGGTCCGTGGGGCGACGCACAATTGGGCTAGCGTCGTCCGGGTTAGGGAGGGTTTGGCCGGTAGGGATATCCTTGTCTCATCGCGCTCCAGCGACTCCTGTGGCGGGCCGGGCGCAGTGCGCGCTAGCCAAGGGGGCCAAGTGCACGGTGTTTCCTCCGACACATTGGTGCGGCTGGCTTCCGGGTTGGAGGCGCGCTGTGTTAAAGAAGCAGTGCGGCTTGGTTGAGTTGTGCTTCGGAGGACGCATGGCTTTCGACCTTCGTCTCTCCCGAGCCCGTACGGGAGTTGTAGCGATGAGACAAGATAGTAATTACTAGCGATTGGATACCACGAAAATTGGGGAGAAAAGGAAAATAAAAAAATATATAAAAAAATTAAAAAAAAGAGGCGGGGTGTGTGGTGCCCCCGTGGGGTGTGTGTGTGCGTGTCAAGTGTGTGTGTGTGCGTGGGCGTAGTAGTGGGCTGTGGCGGTCCTCTCCTCAGTAGGGCTGGGAGCCACTCAGCTAATGGGGAAGCTGGCAGAGGCTCAGAATCCATCAGGACTCATTATGGCCTAGGCCCCCCTCCCTCCTCTCTCTGCTGCCACGGCCACCCGCCCAGTGGGCCCTTGTGTGGCACACTGTCGCCCGTTCACTGGAACATACATCACACCCCAGAGAGAGAGAGAGAGAGGCAGCTGGCTCTCATACTGATTAACTTGGCACCCCTGCTGACTCAGATGCCAGGGGAAACATCGTTGAAGAGGAAGGCATGGGTGTGTACAGTACAAGGGGCGTGGAGGTATGGAAAGGAATGTGCTTGCTTACAGTTGGCACCAAGCGACAGCCAAAAAGGGGGGAACTCCAACAAATCATCACACTGAGTTTTTGTCTGGTTGTTCAATAGTGGCAACACCCCCAGTGTTTCACTACATCCCTGGGTACTTGTGTAGTGAAGGGATAAGCCAGCCATCCAGCCTGGTCAGGCTACAGACAGGACAGCCTACCCAGGCAGCTCCTTTCCTCTCTGGGAACAGAGAGCTGCTGAGCTCCTTAAGACTCCTGGTGGTTTCATTACACTACTTGTTTTTCTCCCCAGGGGCTATGGGTCATTAATGTTATTGATGGGGGCTCAGCACAGGACAGCTAGAGGAATCAGCTAGGGGAACAGGCCAAGGGAACAGGCTAGGGGAACAGGCCAAGGGAACAGGCTAGGGGAACAGGCCAAGGGAACAGGCTAAGGGAACAGGCCAAGGGAACAGGCTAGGGGAACAGGCCAAGGGAACAGACTAGAGGAACAGGCCAAGGGAACAGGCTAGGGGAACAAGCCAAGGGAACAGGCTAGGGGAACAGGCCAAGGGAACAGGCTAGGGGAATAAGCCAAGGGAACAGGCTAGGGGAACAGGCCAAGGGAACAGACCAAGGGAACAGGCTAGGGGAACACGCCAAGGGAACAGGCTAGGGGAACAGGCCAAGGAAACAGGCTAGGGGAACAGGTCAAGGGAACTGCCATGCACATGATTTTAATATGACAAGTCTTAATCAGGGCAGGCGTGTCAGCCGAACCACTTTGAGTTTGTTGTTGAATACCGGAAAAAAGACTAGGACTACCAGTTTAAGTACGTCCCAAATGGCACCCTTTTCCCTACATAGCACACTACCTTTGACTAGAGCCCTGCTCAAAAGTAGTGCACTATTTAGGAATTACGGTGTCATCTGGGACAGAGACGATGATTCCGAATAAATACATTCAGATATCCCCTTCACACATCCCTATCTCACACACACGCGCACGCACGCACGCACGCACGCACGCACGCACGCACGCGCACACACGCACACACGCACACACACACACACGCACACACACACACACACACAGTTGTCTCTTGGTCAGGTAGGGAGAGTCAAGTTTATTCATATAAAGTCTTGTTTTTTTGCACCATGCTCAGCGCCATCCAGTGGTGGACATAGAACAAGTGCACCAAACTGTGTTTCTAGATGAGATCAATTCACTAGGGCCCCAATTCCCACCTGAGTTAAGCACACATAAAGGGAAAGCTATTCCCTTTTTATGCACTTCTCTCTCTATACTTATTCTGACCTTGAACTTAAGCATGAGAACAGCATGCTATTCACCCGCTATTCATCAGGGTGGAGATGTACGAAATGAAGGTGTGGCGGAGTTGTCCACAGGAATTTATTTTTTCTTATTTCTTTTTTCCAATAGAAATACACAGCATTCTCCATGCATTATAATTTATACATGGATAAGAGCTAGTGATAAGAGCTAGGTAAAGGAGTAATCCGTTTGGAGAAGGGGATTGTATATACACACATAGTCATTGTTTTAGATCATTTTCCATTATGATCCCTGGAGATTAATGTGAAACCAGCCACATGGACACAAACTGAGAATCATATCAACATGACATGTATTGGGCCCCTTTTCCACAGTTAAGTAGGCTATAAATAGATGTGCCATTATTCAGAATTGTAATAGTGTGCCCATAATTTGCGTGGATGAAATTTGGAAACGCAAGATATAGGCTTCTGTAGAGCTGAACCTGCAGAGTTGCTTTAATTATAGCCTATGTCCGGCTTTTCTCCTTTTACAATTTGTATCATGTTCAATATTAGCCACCATCAGTAATACCCACATATATTTTTAACTGTCACTTTAGTGTTCGTTTTCTTCAATTTGTATCTTCCATTTCACATCATTCCATTCCATGTACCTTTCTTTCCTCTGTCACGTCTGTGTAGTTGTTCCTGAGGGTCACTAGCATTACTGGATCATATTAGGCTGTGTAGTTGCTCCTGAGGGTCACTAGCATTACTGGATCATATTAGGCTGTGTAGTTGTTCCTGAGGGTCACTAGCATTACTGGATCATATTAGGCTGTGTAGTTGTTCCTGAGGGTCACTAGCATTACTGGATCATATTAGGCTGTGTAGTTGTTCCTGAGGGTCACTAGCATTACTGGATCATATTAGGCTGTGTAGTTGTTCCTGAGGGTCACTTGCATTACTGGATCATATTAGGCTGTGTAGTTGTTCCTGAGGGTCACTAGCATTACTGGATCATATTAGGCTGTGTAGTTGTTCCTGAGGGTCACTAGCATTACTGGATCATATTAGGCTGTGTAGTTGTTCCTGAGGGTCACTAGCATTACTGAATCATATTAGGCTAACGCTGTACAGTCATTTAGGACATGTAGCCTATTAGAATCATTATGGAACAGACCACACCTAGCAGGTTAAACCTGGAGCCTGGCGTATGGTTCGTACAGTTCCATGATTAGTCAGAATTAGGGTAGATTTATAGGACTATTGTTCAACCCCTATTGTACACTTTCTTCCACCTTCCAATATTTCATGGATTGAACTTGAATATGACAACTTCAGGATGAATCAAACCACTGTATTTTTTACTCATCAATATATTTTGTGCATAAAGGCTCTCCAAACCTGTTTTTTTATGATTCATACATACTTTCCTAACCCTAAAATGGCCTAAATAATCTACAAGATGAGAGTATTTTTTGTTGTTGAAATTATATTTTTATTAGAATGTTATTTTCTTTTCACAGAGGTTACATAGACAACCAAACAAAGTGCACCACACAGACTAAGTAGGAATAAGAATAGAGAAAAACACTACACAAAAAGGCAGTCAGAAAATATATACAAACATCCCAATTATAACGTGTCATTTATGGGAGGTTTTCTAAATAGGACCTCAATGGAGACCAGATTTTCTAAAAAGTAGCAGGTGTAAATCAGTGGTAAATTTCTCTAGGGTTAGAATAGCAGAAGCTTGAGAAAGCCACATTCTCGCAGATGGTACTTCAGGTGTGGACAAAAATAACAATATGCATTCTTTGGGTAAGTGAACAAGGGTATTGAACAAAGGTTCAGTGTCAGGGTCAAACACAACATTACAAACAAAGTAGAGCAAATATAAATTCTGTGAAAAAGCTAATTGTCTACCCAAGATCTTTTGGATGTGTAAATGAATAGCATTCCAATAAGACTGAATTCTGCTACAGTACCAAAAAATTTGCAAGAAGGTGCCTGTTTACATTTGAAACATAAATGTGATGCATTGGAAAACATTCTGTGAAGGTGGACAGGTGTAAAGTAGGTTCTATGAAAAAAATGGAATGCTTATTGTATGCTTATGGAGGTGCATTTGGGGTAGACCCTTTCACAGATAGAAGCTCATTTTTCCTCACCGAGTGCAAGTCCAATGTCTCTCTCCCAAACATGTCTCAACGCGTCATAGGATGAGGCACTTCTGTTCAGTAAAATATAATATATGTCGGAGATTAAACCTCTTCGAACAGTAGGATTCGTAAATAGTTTTTCAACTTCAGTCATTTGAAAACGTAGTTTATCGACTTCCTTCTGACTCTCTATGAAGTGTTTAAATTGTAGGTACTTTAAAAATCTTTGTTGGGTACGTCAAACTCAGTTTTATCTGTTGGAATGATTTAATAGTGTCCTGAATAAATAAGGGCGTAAGGTCAGCAATACCCTTCGTTTTCCAGTCCAGAAGTCCAATACTCCTTATCTTTCCAAGCTAAGAGTGTATTATGTGCTGTAAAAATGTCAGATAAGGCCTGGATTTTTTCAAAGCTATTAATAAATGGTAAGGAAGCTAATGCTCTTGAATGACATGCTACTGATTCCATCCCAACCCAAAGTGAGTGGCATCTGTCTAGGCGCCAACTAATCATGTGCTTGATCTGAGCAGACCAGTAATATAGATGCAGATTTGGCAAAGAGACCCCTCCTAAATCCTTAGGCTTATTGTCCTAGATATATTTAGATATATTGACATTCATTTTCTGAAAAAAGGACTGCGATAGATGGCAGGGGATATTTTGGGATAATTTAGTCAAGGAAGGATATTCATCCTGACGACATTAATCCTGCCAAAAAGAGAGTTTTGTAGGGTAGACCAGTTAATCAGGTCCTGTTTAATCTTTGTGAGCAAAGGCATATCATTTGAAGTGAACAGGTCTTTAAGATTTGGAGTAACATATATGCCCAAGTATTTTAAGCCGTTTCAGTCAATTGGAATGGAGATATCATTTATAAGTTGATTGTAGAGGGGATATTCAAAGGTAAAGCCATGGATTTGTCCACGTTAATTTTGTACCCTGACAGGTTACCATATTCAGATATGATGTCCGTTACTGCAGTGACAGAGGTCTCTGGTTTAGACATGTATAAAAACACATAATCAGCAAATGAAATCCTATGCTCTTCGTCACCCATAGAGATGCCCCTGGTGTTATTACTAGACCTTATTGCCTCAGCCAGTGGTTCTATGACTAACGAGAACAGAGCAGGAGATAAAGGACAGCCTTGACGACAGTCCCTACCAATAGGAGATCTTTCTGATAATTTACCATTTGTGTTAACTGACGATGATGGGTCAGAATAGAGTAATTTTACTAAATTAATAAAATGGTCACCCAGATTAACTTTTTCTAATACAGCAAACAAGAATGGCCACTCAACTCTATCGAAGGCCTTTTCGGCATCGAGAGAGACAATGAGTGCAGGTTCTTTAATTCTGCCAAGGTGGTTTATGATATTCAAAGCACGTCTCACATTGTCCGTTCCAAATCTGGATTTGACAAAGCCAGCCTGATGAGGTCTGGATATAGGACCTCCAACCTGCGAGCAAGTGTCTTAGCGACTATTTTAACATCAACTCCTAGCAAACTGATAGGTCTAAACGAAGAGCAGTTTAGTGGGTTTTTGTCCTTTTTAGTATCAGGCTAATCTAATGGATGCAGTTTTCCAGGGGCCTCATTTATAAAACGATAAACTTACGATCAATTTTGATCTTAAGTATGACTTCACACAGAAAACCACGTATAAGTAGTTATTTATAAAACCTTACTTTGACGTGGAAAGGATCTTATCTCTACTCAAAGTCTAGACTTGACGTAGGGTGATTTTCTTGCTGGTTATGTATGGCTTTTCTTTTTATCCCTTGCAGTTTAAGGTCAGACCATTTCTTTTTCACATCAGCCACAGTTCTGTCTTGCTGCCCCACCTCGTTCACTGCAGGGACAACACACTCCCAAGCTACCTGTTTGGCTTTGTTTGTCAACCCACTATTTAGTCCACAGAATAATATGTGTTGCCTGTCTTCAATCTCCTCTACCATCGCCGTGATCTCGTCTTCCAAAAAGTTTGCTTTTCTCTTTTGGCCCGTGGCTATTCCTGACTAAACCCTCATTTGTCAATTTGAAGTTAATTTGAGATTTAGAGATCACAGGTGCGTAAGTTACAAATGGGCTTCTTAGAACCTGCGTATGCAAGTTTTTATATGCTCAGTATCTTTTATGAATCGAACATAAGCACACCGTCGGAAATGATCTTACGACTAAGTTGAAGTATAAATTTAATATTTTTTTTATAAATGAGGCCCCAGGACTCTGGTATGATGTCTCTTTCGAGAGGCGAAAAAAAAGCACACCTATTTAGGCGACGCGTTGGCTAGCGGAGTGGAACATCACCCTGATGAAGACAGCTTGTCTGTCGAAACGTTATCAGGGTGATGAAGACAGCTTGTCTGTCGAAACGTTATCAGGGTGATGAAGACAGCTTGTCTGTCGAAACGTTATCAGGGTGATGAAGACAGCTTGTCTGTCGAAACGTTATCAGGGTGATGAAGACAGCTTGTCTGTCGAAACGTTATCAGGGTGATGAAGACAGCTTGTCTGTCGAAACGTTATCAGGGTGATGAAGACAGCTTGTCTGACGATACGTTATCAGGGTGATGAAGACAGCTTGTCTGTCGAAACGTTATCAGGGTGATGAAGACAGCTTGTCTGTCGAAACGTTAACAGGGTGATGAAGACAGCTTGTCTGTCGAAACGTTATCAGGGTGATGAAGACAGCTTGTCTGTCGAAACGTTATCAGGGTGATGAAGACAGCTTGTCTGTCGAAACGTTATCAGGGTGATGAAGACAGCTTGTTTGTCGAAACGTTGGACATAAATATTTTTGCATCTGAGCTCCTAGAGTGTGCGGCTCTCCTTTATTTTTTTATGATGTCCCTTTCGAACATATCATTTAGAGCAGGCATGAAGATAGGGCATATCTCAGGCCAGAACTTCTTGTAGAACTCTGCCAAGAAGCCGTCTAGCCCTTAATCCAGATTCAGCCTCCTTGCCAGAAGGCATTGCCTTAATAGTTTCCCAAACCTCTTCAGGAGTAATTCAGCATTTAGTCTATTTCTATGCTCATCTGATATAATGGGCAAGAAGATCTTATTCAGATATTTTGGAATTTCGTCGTTCGATCTTGTACATTGTGAAGTATAAAGAGATTTATAGAAGTTGCCAAATGTATTATTGATAAGCAATGGATAATAAGAAGTGGAGCCACCTGCCATCCTTATAGATTTAATACATCTTTCATTCTGTTCTTTTTTCATTGATGTGCAAATAGACGGCCAGGACGGTTACCGAACTCATAATATTTTTGCTTGGTAACAAACAACCATTTTTTTTTTTACATGTTTCGTATGATCTAAATTGAGTTTGGCCTCAGCACAAGCTAGTGAATTCCAGTTCTCCTGGGTTGGTGGTTGTTTATGAAGAAGTTCTAAAGCCAGCCTCCAACCTTTCCCTATTTTCCATCCTGAGCTTCTTGATCAAAGGGGCTTGGGAAATGATATGACCCCTTATGGTTGCTTTAGCAGCATCCCAGATAGTTGCAGCTGAGACAGCAGAGAGTTGATTGTTCAGCCAGTAATGTGATAATTAATATATTATCACAGAGCAGAAATGTTAAGCAGAGACGTATTAAGTCTACAATATCTGGTTATGGGGATTGTTTTGCCAATTTCAATATCTATATACACTGGGGAATGGTCAGAAATGACTATAGAACCAATAGCACATGACTGGACAACATACATGTACAGTGGGGAGAACAAGTATTTGATACACTGCCGATTTTGCAGGTTTTCCTACTTACAAAGCATGTAGAGGTCTGTAATTTTTATCATAGGTACACTTCAACTGTGAGAGACGGAATCTAAAACAAAAATCCAGAAAATCACATTATATGATTTTTAAGTAATTAATTTGCATGCTTTGTAAGTAGGAAAACCTGCAAAATCGGCAGTGTATCAAATACTTGTTCTCCCCACTGGAAGTAGAGGGCATAAAAAATGGTCCAATCTAGAATATGAATTGTGGGGTCTAGAGTAGAAAGTATAGTCTCTGACAATAGGATTTAGTTCTCTCCATACATCTACTAAACCAGATAAATCACAAACGCTTCTGAGAGCATTTGAGGCTCTATGATTCGAGACTATGATTCGAGGAAAGATCAGAGTATTATTTTATCTACCAGTTGGTGCTGAAACGGAGACGAAGATGCATTAATGGCATTCTTTCATTGATCCCTACTTTCTGAACCCTTCTCTCAATGTATTCTAGTCTGTCGGCAAAATACAAATTAATGGTACACCGTATTTAAGTGATAGTTTAAGATAAATGTACTGCAAATCCTATTGAATGAAAACTCCATGAGAAAATCTACTGGCTAGCAAGTGGGAGGGTTTTCAGCAGTTGAATTACAAATGTTCAGCGTGCAAGGGAACCACGCCTGCAAAGCCTGTTATGTACCTGTGTAAGGTAAGTCTGAATACCAACTACTGAGAAGCACTTAGTAGTGGGGATGTTGACGTTATAGTCTCAATGAGCAAGGCAGAGGCAAAAAGCCTGATAAGGACAGTGATGGTGCAGAGATGGCAGGTGCAGTGGAATAGAGATACTAAGGGCAGGCATTTATTTCAAGTACAGAGGAAAGTCAGGGAGGGGAGGGCAGGAAGGGACAGAAGAGAGGAGGCTATTTTTACAAGATTAAGGGTGGGACACAGTCAGTTGAATAAGTCCTTAAATGTGGTAAGAAAGCATCCAACAGGAAAGTGTGATTATTGACAGGAAACAGAGACCGGGGAGTATGTATAGAAGGAAAGACAGAGGATGAGACCTAGTATCAAATCAAATCAAATTGTATCAGCCCAGTCAAAACTGTTCGCTGCTCTGGCACCCCAATGGTGGAACAAACTCCCTCACGACGCCAGGTCAGCGGAGTCAATCACCACCTTCCGGAGACACCTGAAACCCCACCTCTTTAAGGAATACCTAGGATAGGATAAAGTAATCCTTCTAACCCCCCCCCCCCCCCCCCCCCTTAAAAGAGAAGGGCATACAAGAAATTAGTTTAAAGAATATATTGTGTAGAACTTCATTAGATATCAAATATTTTGTTATCTTTTTTAAGAGAGCAGGTAGGATTTAGTTTCCCCCTGTCTCTGGCCCAATCTCCAGTACTGTACTTGGCAGCAATTGGATGCCAACCGCAGATAAACCCCACCGAAGAAGACAACTACTGAGAAGTGCGTAGGAAAGGCGTGCGTAAGAAAGCATTCTCTAAGTCGGAATTGTGCCCTAGACTTTCACACTTATGAGGATTTATTATCATCACAGGGCCTTCTTGATTCAACAGTGAGAACATTCAGTTGTTGGAGTAGATATTGTGGGTTGATTGTGATAATAATTCAAGTAAACTGCACACATTGTCAGACTAGAACAGATGAATAAACAAAAGGAAGCCTTTGCATCCCTTGCTTGGTGTTAACAGTCAGAGTGTGGGAGAGTTCCTAGATACCCATCTTTTAGCAGGCTTGGCATTTCACATTTATTTTCCTACGCAACAACCAAACAAATGGCGCAGGACAACGCGTTAAAATGATTTCCCCCTGGTGTTTTATCAGAGCCGCTTGCTTTGTCAGTTCCAGTTCAAATGACTTGCCCTCGTGAGATCTTACTGAACACAGAGGGAGAGAGAGAAGTAGGCTAGTAATCTTCACGACGTAAGACAACGAAGTGATAGAAATCGCTCTTTGCCGAGAGAGTGGAGTGTATGCTTAATTACAGCGAAAAATTACCCAGATGTGATCTTACCTTGCAACGGGCTATTTCATCGCCGGTTTCCTGCCTACCCTCCTCCTAACCCCCTCCTGCTCTGATCACCCTCACTTGGCCCTGAAAACTCTGCCTGCTCCCACCATGACCACAGTGCTGTGTTGTGTTCAGGCCTGGCACAGCTCAGCACAGCCTCTGTCTAGCCCAGAGAGATTACAGTAGATCTGAAGTGAAGGGGTAGTAGTACGGTGCGTTGGGGGATGAGAGGTGGGCAGGGGATGGAGGCCTGTAGAGGTGGGGGCGGGGGTGAGAGGTAGATCAATGATGTGTAAGGAGCCCTTTAGCGATGGGAAGGAAGAGGTGGATAAAATATGGGATTAGGGTTGAGGAGGATGGATAAAATACGGGATTAGGGCTGGGGATGGAGGGTTGCTCAGGGGGGACTGGGTGATGAGAGGTGGATTAGAGATGAGGAGGGAGCTGTGTGATGGAAAGGGTTGGGTATTAAAGATGGGGAGGTGGATAAGGGCTGGGAATAGAGCCCTCTGTGGCCACCCAGGTCTGGGAGGATGGATGGCCTCTGTGGGGCTGTTTGACTGGAAACAGGTGTGTGTCATCTGAAGATGAAGGCCCGGCTGATAAACATTATTGGAGAACATCTGTTGCTTGTCACAACACGGGTCCAGGCCGAGTAGCCCCCCATCCATCAGCCAGGGGCTCGGTCTTGCGCTCGCGGCCCAGCTTGCACATCACTCACCCGGGAACGGAGGCGGCCGATGTGGGCTGCCTGGTCCACGCCTGGTCCAGACACCTGCCCGGCTGTGGATGCTGGAGACGCTCCACTGCACTTGAGAAATGCCTGGGGGACAGACGGACGTCCCAGCCACCCCCTCCTCCCCTCCACCTCTGCTACGCTCAGGTGCCCCCACACCCCCCCCACACACTTTCTGACAGGTTTCGTACCAGGTAACGGTCTGGCTCATTGCTCACCTCTTGACCTCCCTGGCTGATCTGTGGAGAGCCTGTGCTCCCTGGTCTCCAATCCTCCATCACTGCTCTGTGACAGGCCATCTCAGACCCCCTCTACTCCCCCCCATTCCTACCACCCCCACACCCCACTGACATGCCTTTCTCTAAGCTCCCAGGCAGAGGACCCAATACCATGCTACACTGCTCCCAAATAAAATGGCCTCTCTCCTAAATGTGGTGATGTGATATTATGGACAGAAATAACAGACAGATGTACCACATTTAGTAAAAAGAGAATTTGATAGAAATTCAAGATGTATCAAAATAGCACCATTTACATAAAGCCTGCCATCAGGCACATAGTACAGTAAATGTTATGAGTGGTATGAAAAGCAGCATCCTGATGTACAGTTCAAATGCTTTGCAATATTCTAAAAACCCTTCTACATGAAAATATACTGATTACTTGGCTAAGACTTCTATAGGTCATAGTGCCATTGAACTGATACACTTACAGTAACAGGCAGTAACAGCAGTAATGAATTGATATGTGACTTTCCTGATCTGACAGTACAGTAAGTGATCTTATCAAATCAAACAAACAACCAAAAGCAATTTCTAAATATATTAACACTTTATGACAAGCAATCAGGCACACACTGTCAAAAGAAACCAGTAAAATACAACACAAAATAGTCTCACTGTATATGATATGATAGTATGACAGAGTGCCGTTCAACAGAGAGACAGTACCAGTGGACACTTTGGGAGTGATGGCTGTTGCTCCCATGTCAGTCTGACCAATGACTCTGAGGCTAGGCCACGGGTAAGCAATAGGAGGCTGCAGGCTTTTGTTCCAGCCCAGCTCTAACACACCTGATTCCACTAATCACCTAATCATGGTCTTTATGAATCATGTGTGATAGTGATGGTCTGCACACACTGTGCCCCTCCAGCACCGTAGTGCCCACCCCTGTACTAGGCTGCCCAAAGCTGCATTGGGGTGAGGACAGAGACGTTGTGAATGTACAGGAAGTGTTTGACCTGTGGTTAATGACAGGCTAGAACAGTTGACTTGGGGCAGGGGTCCAGTCCTGAGACAATCAGGCAGGGAGCACAATAGAGCTCAGGTGACATTTCCAATGTCCACCACCCAGAAGCACATCAATGTTCCAGGTCCTTGTGTAGCCTGCTCTCTCTCTCTAACTAAACCGGCATTCTGCACCATTCTGCAGGCTCCCAAAAAGCCACCGCACATGTCTCAACCAAATGTGCAGAATACAGGTGTAGTCATAAGAATACATTGCCTTGTGTGTCTGGTCCAGACCTGAATCCCCTTCTGGCTGTATACCTCTCTCCATCTATCCATCTGTCCAACTGTACACAGCCTTCCCTTGACTCCCTAGGATCCCTGATTGCATATTTAGGGAACCTTGCTGAGTGTTCAGTGTTTGAGAAGTCTTGCGGGGGTATTTGGGACGTCTAGTTTGGGATGTGGGGCCTCCAGCACGCTACGAGTGGGAAAGACCAGACGGCTTCTTCAGGGAGGGAGAGAAGCCCAACGCTGGGACCTCTGCAGTTTCTAGTAGTCCTGAAAAGAGGGAAGAGGCAGACAAAAATACATTTGGCACCTTCTAGAAATCAAAAGCAAATGTTCTTTGGCATTCGGGGAGTTGCTGGTGAGCTAGGGTGTTTTCTGGTCGATCTGGACGGTCTCCCGTAAACTGGGCTTGTGGGGGAAACCGAGACAGCTTCAAGCCAGACACCCCTCTGGGTGTGGATTAAAATAACTGTCAGAGGCCGGAGCGGCTATTGAGGGAGACAGGGAGACACACAGAGCTGAAGGCCTGAGGCTAACACACTTACCAACGCACTATTTCATGAAAACCTGGTTCAGCTTTACAGCTCTGGTCCTTGGTGTCTGCTGTGATGGGCGGTAGGTATCATTCACTCATCAGGGCGATGTGTGTGTGAGGTGTGTGTCTGTGTGTGTTTGCATTTGTGTTTGCGTGTGTGTGTGGCTGTGTGTGTGTGTGTACGCATGTGTTTGTGTTTGCATGCATGCATGTGTGTTTGTGTTTGCATGCATGTGTGTTTGTGCGTGTATACAGCACCTTCTGTGCATGTGGGGCCCAGCCAGGTAACAGGACACAGGCAGCGGCCATTACGAGCGTCACACTGGGCCTGATGGGAACACTGGCACTGCAGGGAGCAGTCCGGACCAAAACGATCTCTTCCACAGTCTGACGGACAGACAGGCGAGATGGAGAGAGAGAAAGAATGACAGAAAAGAGTGGAAAGAGTGCCAGAAGAAAGACCGACACAACGAGAAAAAGATGGAGGGAGACAGCGCACAAAAAATAAAATGGCAGATTTAAATACAGTAAATGACAAGTCATTTTTCTATTAGGTATAGGCATATAATCAAATCAAATCAAATTGTATTTGTCACATGTGCCGAATACAACAGGTGTAGACCTTACAGTGAAATGTTTACTTATAAGCCCTTAACCAACAATGCAGTTTTAAGAAAATACCTAAAAAAAGTAAGAAATAAAAGTAAGAAATAATGAAAGAGCAGCAGTAAAATAACAATAGCGAGGCTATATACAGGGGATACCGGTATAGAGTCAATGTGCGGGGGCATCGGTTAGTCGAGGTAATTGAGGTAATATGTACATGTTATTAAAGTGACTATGCATAGATAATAACAGAGAGTAGCAGCAGGGTAGAAGAGGGGGAGGGGCAATGCAAGTAGTCTGGGTAGCCATTTGATTAGATGTTCAGGAGTCGTATGGCTTGGGGGTAGAAGCTGTTTAGAAGTCTCTTGGACCTAGACTTGGCGCTACGGTACCGCTTGCTGTGCGGTAGCAGAGAGAACAGTTTATAACTGGGGTGGCTGGAGTCTTTGACCATTTTTAGGGCCTTCGTCTGACACCGCCTGGCATAGAGGTCCTGGATGGTAGGAAGCTTGTCCCCAGTGATGTACTGGGCTGTACGCACTACCCTCTGTAGTGCCTTGCGGTCGGAGGCCATGCAGTTTCCATACCAGGTGGTGATGCAACCAGTCAAGATGCTCTCGATGGTGCAGCTGTAGAACATTTTGAGGATCTGAGGACCCATGTCAAATCTTTTCAGTCTCCAGAGGGGGAATAGGTTTTGTCGTGCCCTCTTCACAACTGTCTTGGTGTGCTTGTATCATGTTAGTTTGTTGGTGATGTGGAAACCAAGGAACTTGAAACTCTCGACCCGCTCCACTTCAGCCCTGTAGATGTTATTGGGGGCCTGTTCGGCCCTCCTTTTCCTGTAGTCCACGATCAGCCCCTTTGTCTTGCTCACATTGAGGGAGAGGTTGATGTCTCTGACTTCCTCCCTATAGGTTGTCTCATCGTTGTCGGTGATCAGGCCTATTACCGTTTTGTCATCGGCAAACTTAATGATGGTGTTGGATTCGTGCCTGGCCATGCAGTCATGAGAAACAGGGAGTACAAGAGGGGACTAAGCACGCACCCCTGAGGGGCCCCCGTGTTGAAGATCAGCGTGGCGGATGTGTTGTTACCTATCCTTACCACCTGGCGGCGGCCCGTCAGGAAGTTTAGTCCCAGGATCCTTAGCTTCGTGATGAACTTTGATGGCACTATGGTGTTGAACGCTGAGCTGTTGTCAATGAATAGCATTCTCACATAGGTGTTCCTTTTATCCATGTGTGAAAGGGCAGTGTGGAGTGCAATAGAGATAGCATCATCTGTGGATCTGTTCGGGCGGTATGCAAATTGGAGTGGGTCTAGGGTTTCTGGGATAATGGTGTTGATGTGAGCGATGACCAGACTTTCAAAGCACTTCATGGCTACAGACGTGAGTGCTACGGGTCGGTAGTCATTTAGGCAGGTTACCTTAGTGTTCTTGAGCACAGGGACTATGGTGGTCTGCTTGAAACATGTTGATATTACAGTCTCAGACAGGGAGAGATTGAAAATGTCAGTGCACACTTGCCAGTTGGTTAGCGCATGCTCAGAGTACACGTCCTGGTAATCCGCCCCCAAACTAGACATCTGTGAATGTTAACCTGTTTAACTTCTTATGGCTGCAGGGGCAGTATTGAGTAGCTTGGATGAAAGGTGCACAGAGGTGCCCATAGTAAACTGCCTGCTCCTCAGTCCCAGTTGCTAATATATGCATATTATTATTCGTATTGGATAGAAAACACTCTGAAGTTTCTAAAACTGTTTGAATTATGTCTGTGAGTATAACAGAACTCATATGGCAGGCAAATACCTGAGAAGTTCCACTTCCTGTTTGAATTGTTTCTGAGGTGGCAGATTTTCAACCAAGTTCTCATTGAAATTACAGCGAGATATTGATGAGTTTTCACTTCCTACGGCTTCCACTAGATGTCAACAGTCAATAGAACGTTGTCTGATGACTAATGTGAAGGGCGGCCGAAGGAGACAGGAATGAGTAATCACTGCCACGAGCTGACCATGCTTTCACATGCGCCTTCACATGAGGAGGACCTCCGTTCCACCGCTCATCTGAAGTCAATCTAATTCTCCGGTTGGAACGTTATTCAAGATGTATGTTAACAACATTCTAAAGATTGATTCAGTACATCGTTTGACATGTTTCTACTGACTGTTACGGAACTTATAGTTGATGCATTTTGTGACTTTGGAATTGTTTACCGTTAACGCGCTAACCAAAGTAGCTAATTGGACATAAATAACGGACATTATAGAACAAATCAAGCATTTATTGTGGACCTGGGATTCCTAGGACTGCATTCTGATGAAGTTCATCAAAGGTAAGGAAACATTTGTCATGTATTTTCTGGTTTCTGTTGACCCCAACATGGCGGCTAATTTGGCTATTGTTCTGAAGCTCCGTCTCAGATTATTGCATGATTTGCTTTTTCAGTAAAGTTTTTTTGAAATCTGGCACAGCGGTTGCATTAAGGAGAGGTATATCTATAAGTCCATGTGTATAACTTGTATTATCATCTACATTTATGATGAGTATTTCTGTTGAAACGATGTGGCTATGCAAAATCACTTGATGTTTTTGGAACTAGTGAATGTAACGCGCCAATGTAAACTCAGATTTCTTATTATAAATATGAACTTTATCAATCAAAACATGCATGTATTGTGTAACATGAAGTCCTATGAGTGTCATCTGATGAAGATAATCAAAGGTTAGTGATTAATTTTATCTCTATTTCTGCTTTTTGTGAAAACTATCTTTCGCTGGAAAAATGGCTGTGCTTATTGTGGTTTGGTGGTGACCTAACATAATCGTTTGTAGTGCTTTCGCTGAAAAGCATATTTGAAATCAAACACTTTGGTGGGATTAACAACAAGATTACCTTTAAAATTATATAAGACACATGTATGTTTGAGGAATTTTAATTATGAGATTTCTGTTGTTTGAATTTGGCGCCCTGCACTTTCACTGGCTGCTGTCATATCAATCCCGGTAGCGGGATGCAGCCATAAGAAGTTAAAGGTCTTACTCACATCGGCTGCGGAGAGCGTGATCACACAGTTGCCCGGAAAAGCTGATGCTTTCATTCATGTTTCAGTGTTACTTGCCTCGAAGCGATTATAGAAGTTATTTAGCTCGTCTGGTAGGCTCGTGTCACTGGGCAGCTCTCAGCTCTGCTTCCCTTTGTAGTCTGTAATAGTTTGCAAGCTCTGCCACATCCGACCAGCGTCGGAGCCGGTGTAGTACGATTTGATCTTAGTCTTGTATTGACGCTTTGCCTGTTTGATGGTTCGTCGAAGGGCATAGCGGGATTTCTTATAAGCTTCCGGGTTAGAGTCCCACTTCTTGAAAGCGGCAGCTCTACCCTTTAGCTCAGTGCGGATGTTGCCTGTAATCCATGGCTTCTGGTTGAGGTATGTACATACAGTAACTGTGGGGATGACATCATCGATGCACTTATTGATGAAGCCAGTGACTGATGTGGTGTACTCCTCAATGCCATCGGAAGAATCCCGGAACATATTCCATTCTGTGCTAGCAAAACAGTCCTGTAGCTTAGCATCTGCTTCATCTGACCACTTTTTTATAGACCGAGTCACTGGAGCTTCCTGCTTTAATTTTTGCTTGTAAGCAGGAATCTGGAGGATAGAATTATGGTCAGATTTGCCAAATGGAGGGCGAGGGAGAGCTTTGTTTGCGTCTCTGTGTGTGGAGTAAAGGTGGTCTAGAGTTTTTTTCCGTCTGGTTGCACATTTAACATGCACAAAACAGTACAAATCAATATGTAGCAGCCGGTGAAGGCTCTCAGTTTTAAAGGCTACCTAAGATCCAGAGCGCTGTTGCAGTGTAGAGGAGGTCGTACCTTTTTCACATCTCTGTCCAGTCTTCCCTGGGGGGCAGAGACACTGTCCCATGGCTGGATGACAGGGGGCCCCCCCAACACAGTCACATGACTGCTGACAGCCCTCCCCAAACAGGCCAGCCTCGCACCCTGGGACAGATAGACATAGTGAGACACAAACGCACACACACACACACACACACACACACACACACACACACACACACACACACACACACACACACACACACACACACACACACACACACACACACACACACACACAGGTCTGTCTTTATTACTTCATTATAGAGGGTAAACTATCTGGCTGTCTTGCAGCTGCTCTGCAGTGCTCAGTGCTCTCCTGCTGGGGCTGAAGTGGGCATGTAGGCCCTCACACTGAGCTGAGGAGCCCAGAGCAGGCAGGAGACAGGAGGCAGGAGGGAGGAGGCCACAGAGATGCAACAGGAATGCATTAAGCAGTCTGTCTCCGCTGTGGCTGCCTGGAAACACCTGTATCTCATCAAATAACCACGTCTGCCTGCCTATCTGCCTGCTCACAGAGAAGTGCCAACAGATGCTCGTATTCATACTGTATGTACTCTCTCTCTATCGTTTTCATAGACATGCACGCACACACACCCACTACAAAAAAATTCCATCACAAATGCATATGTACAGTATGTTTGTAAGACCCACACGTATGGCTTTCCTGTTATTAAAGAGAACTGAAGTGCTGACCCTCCTGTCTCTATATGAGAACAGAGTGTGAATCAGATTGTGTGATCTTCCCCTCTGTCATCCAGTACTCACGTCTCTGACACAGGGAGCCACGGTAGCCAGGCGGACACACACACCGGCCCGTCACATGATCACATGTCTGTCCCGCCCGGCACTCACACGGATGGGCACAGTTCTGTCCGAAGAATCCAGAGGGACACCCTGGGGACAGGATGACAACACAGGAAAAAGTTTTGTTGTTAGTTTCTCATACAAGAGTGCAACCAATCATCACAATCATGTTCATTTGGCACCAAATGTTAGAAAACAGATTGAAACAAGAAGGGACTAACAATATGAAATGCTCATTTTCCTTTTTTGTTGGAAATGTTAAACATTGTGTGCCCACATGAACACAACCCACCTCATCCTTCATTAGAAATATAGGGCCAGGAGTTTTTCCTGGACAGGTCACATGGTGAGGAAAAACTCCTTGCCCTAACCATAATTTAAAAAAAACAACGTACGGTGTTCACAAGAGTGTCCGTAGTGTCCGGCAGTGCAGCTGCAACAGCCAGTGAAGCGGTCACATGTCCCGTTGTTCTGGCAGGGACAATCCAGTGCACAGTCTGGTCCGTACTTCCCCTGGACACACACTGGAAACACAGACATATGGTAGAGACATACAGTAACAACAACACAACACTCACAACAAACATTCCATCTGTCTGTACTTTTACTACAGGCGGCTGGTGGCACCTTAATTGGGGAGGATGGGCTCAGAGTAATGGCTGGAACGGAATCAATGGAATGGTATGTGGTTTCCATGTGTTTGATACCATTCCATTCACTCCATTCCAGACATTATTATGAGCCGTCCTCCCCTCAGCAGCATCCTGTGACCTGTAACTGATACTGCACACATAACAGTGGAATTACCTAATATAAACATAGAGACACACTGTAAGCCAGGGATATGGGAAGTTACTGTTCTCACAGTGACTGCTGGTAGCTACTATTCAAAATAACACAAGTCTTCATTGTTTTGTCATGGCTGTTGGGTCATCTAACATTGTTTCAATGTTGTAACAAACAGAGTAAAAAAACTAAGCAACTTCAAGAACAGACAGGTAAACTAATGTAGTACTGAAACACAATTAAACTCAGCTGACCCTTTGCCCTGCCTGACATTATACTAACGTTATCCTGATGTGGTGTTGATGTCATCCTGAGGTTACCTGTCTCACAGCGTGGTCCCGTCCAGCCCAGTCCACACCTGCAAGTCCCGTCCCTGGGATCACACAGCGCTCCGTTCCGACACACACACGTGTTCCTGCACTGCAGGCCATAGCGCCCCCTAGGGCAAGCTGGAGGAACAGCAAGGCTTTCGATAGTAATCATCATCATCATCATCATCACAGCACTACCAAGGCCAGCATTACGTGGAGTTCTGTTCTTTAGCTACCCAGCCAGCAGTGAGCCCACCACACAGTTAAACACACAAACTACACACTGACACACACACACATACAAACACACACACACACGTTTATTTAAGCAGCAGTTAATTAGCGAGATGGCAAAGTGGTCTCATTTGGCAGCGATATAAAAGAATAATCATGTTTCTCTGGGTAATTTAGATTGGGAAAACAATAAGCGAATCACTTTGATTCTCCTGTTTATTTATTTGTTTTTTTGCCAACGCCATCGACACGGAACATGGAAAACGAGCTACTTATAGGTCTCTGTAAACATTCAACACAGGAACATAAGCAGTGGAACGTCCACAGACGTATGGTGCTCACTAGGAGAGCAGAACGCTTACGAACACCATCATCTGGAATGGATGGAAACTCCCGTTTGCACCCCAGTGGAACTACTGATAAAAGGCGAGATTAGAGAAACTCAATAACCCTGCTTCTGTTCTCCAGAAGAATAAGAGCCTCTGATCATTGATATGGAGAATTTGTTAACTAAATACACATTGAAAGCTAATTTGGTTGGTTGGTTGGGTGGATTCCACAGTAGGATGCTGAGGGGAGGAAGGCTCATAATAATGGCTGGAACGGAGCCAATGGAATGGCATGGTTTCCTGGTGTTTGTTGTTTTTGATACCATTCCACTCATTCCGCTCCAGCCATTACCACGAGCCCGTCCTCCCCAATGAAGGTGCCACCAACCTCCTGTGGTGGATTCCCAGTTGCCAATCAGACTCTGTGTTCTTGATGAGTTCATAGCCTGCTACAAACATTTACTGGTGCATGACAAACAGTGAAGGACCGGGACCCAAAAACTGCTCTTCACATACTCAATGGCCCATAGACACAAGGTTAGTTGTGAGGTAAAAGTCATTATTACCTTGCTGGCAGGACTGCCCGATATTACCTGGGGCACAGATACACCTCCCAGTCACAGGGTGGCACTGCCCTCCCTCCCCACAGGAACACAGATGGGCACAGTCCTGCCCATAGCGCCCCGCCGGACAACCTGTCAGTACGAAGAAAGACATGAAGGCACCATTCAAATGATTTAAAAGTGCAGCTTCTTTTCTTCCTCCCTTCCTTAAAGTAATCACTGATTAGGAATGACTCAACAAGTGAAAGCGGTGTGACGGAGCCCTCGCGTTCATCTGTTTAATCATGTCTAATCCCAACAGTCTTCGGACTGATTCCTAGCAGAACACTGTGTATATCTTTATTCTATATAGAAGACTCTGATTCATAGTCAGAAGATGACTTGTCAAAGACTGTTCATTTTCACCCATGACAGGTATGCTGCAGACTCACCAGTGCTGCAGTCAGCTCCTAGGAAGCCAGGTGTGCACTCACAGGTCCCTGTTTTAGTGTCACAGCGACCGCCATTGTTGCACTTACATCTGGCCTTGCAGTTTGGCCCATATGATCCCTCACGACACTCTGGGGTAAGGAGAGAAAGAAAGACATAGGCCGTTTTCACATTGAGGATAGCAAAGGGACATTTTCGAGAGGTTCTCAAGAGGTTCTCGGAGGTCTCGTACGTCATTAGCCCAAAAGTTGCCGTCCTCCGAGCAGGGCAGTGTAAATATAATTTTCTTGTTGAGCTCAACACACTACACTATATATGGTAATAGCAGAGCAATGTTTTTGAAAGAGCTGAAATGTATAGACATTTTCCTTATATTTGAGACTAGTTTTATTGAGTTTTTACAGCCTGTTATATTCTGAAATTGTCGCAGTAGCTGCCGGCTGCACTGAGCCACGTAAAACTATGGAAGCCCATTCCCGCCACCATATCTTTTATGTGTCATCTAGAATAAACATTTGACATGACAGTGCCTTCAGAAAGTATTCACTCCCCTTGACTTTTTCCACATTTTGTTATGTTTCAGTTTGAATTTAAAATGGATTAAATTGAGAAAGAAAAAATGTCACTGGTCAATAAGTATTCAACCCCTTTGTTATGGCAAGCCTAAATAAGTTCAGGAGTAAAAATTTGCTTAACCCTTTGAGCATGGTGAAGTTATTAATTACACTTTGGATAGTATATAAATACACCCAGCCACTACAAAGAAACAGGTGTCCTTCCTAACTCAGTTGCTGGAGAGGAAGGAAATCACTCAGGGATTTCACCATGAGGCCAATGGTGACTTTAAAACAGTTACAGAGTTGAATGACTGTGACAGGAGAAAACCGAGGATGGATCAACAACATTGTAGTTACTCCACAATACTAACCTAAATGACAGAGTGAAAAGCGGAAGCCTGTACAGAATAACAATATTCCAAAACATGCATTGTGTTTGCAATAAGGCACTAAAATTCAAACTGCAAAAAATGTGGCAAAAAAAATTCATCACTGGGTACCACTCTTCATATTTTCAAGCATGGTGGTGGCTGCATCATGTTATGGGTATGCTTGTCATTGACAAGGACTAGGGAGTTTTTTTTGTTGATAAAAATAAATGGAATAGAGCTAAGCACAGACAAATTCCTGGAGGAAAACCTGGTTCAGTCTGCTTTCCAACAGACATTGGGAGACAAATTCACCTTTCAGCAGGACAATAACCTCAATCACAAGGCCAAATATACACTGGAGTTGCTTGCTAAGATGACATTGAATGTTCCTGAGTGTCCTAGTTACAGTTTTGACTTAAATCGGCTTGAAAATCTATTGCAAGACTTGGAAATGGTTGGCTGGCAATGATCAACAACCAAATTGACAGAGCTTGAAGAATTAAAAAAATTATAATGTGCAAATATTGTACAATCTAGGTGTGCAAAGCACTTAAAGACTTACCCAGAAAGACTCACAGCTGTAATTACTGCCAAAGGTGTATTGAATACTTATGTTGAATACTTATGTAATCAAGATATATTAGTGTTTTATTTTTCATAATTCATTTTTAAATGTAGGAATTTTTCTTCCACTTAGAGTATTTTGTGTAGATCGTTGACAAAAAATGACAATTAAATCCATTTTAATCCCACCTTCTCCACAAAATGTGGGAAAAGTCAAATTATTATTGATTGAAACACTATGGGATGGTACATTTCATGCTAACCTCATGCTTTCATTTGTGTTTGGAGCTCATTATCAGTTTATAAGTTTAAATGTTAACAAGCTAAATGTCCCTTACCTTGAGCTAAGAGCTTGTGGGGCATCTAAGCCCTTGTGGGGCATTTAAGCCCTGAACAATGCCTGACAGGCAACACTGTCTCCCAGGCTGTGTGCCACCCTCAAGACCACAGCCAATCACATGCAAACAACAATGCAGCTAACTTGGCTTGTCTTGCGAGCAAGTGAGCTAGCCAGCTAGTTAGCTAGGTAGTTTTGTTAGCTTTAATCCCACCTTGTAACACAACAAAATGTGGAAAAAGTCAAGGGGTGTAAATACTTTCTGAAGGCACTGTATAAGTTTGGAGATTATGTCTAAGGATAACCCAAAAAATGTGGTGAATGAAGATGCTTCTGAACCGAAGAAAAATGTGTTGTCTGACTTTCAGGAAATGGCAGTTAAAGACAAAGACACTGACTTTTGAATACCGATTTTAGACCCAATCACCATCTCTTCAAAGTAAGTAAACTCCAGTTTGTAACATTCTTTACGAAATGGGCTTTTATATTAAGTGTGTTTCAATATAGTGAGTATGATAAACTAACAAAAATATACATTTGTATGAACTTTTTGATATTTTTATTTAGAAAATACTAATATTAATGGACCAGAATACCAAAGAATCAGAAATCAGAGTTTACGGTTACCACAACCAAAATTAACCCGGGGCCATGTTTAGCCTGTCCTGCACGGAGAAACAGAGAGAGAGAGAGAGAGAGCGAGAGAGAGAGAGAGAAAGCGAGAAAGAGACAAAGACAAAGAGAGTGAGACAGAAAGAGCGAGACAGAGACAGACAAAGACAGACAGTACACTTATTCAAACTCATTCTTCGTATAGTGCACTGCAATTCCATTGTTGAAGCCACACAATAATTTCACAGAAGTAGACTACCCAACACTAGTCACTACTTACTGAGTTCACAGTGGTTTCCATAGTAACCAGGCAGACAGGTACACCTTCCAGTGACAGGGTGACACTGCTCATGGTCCCCAGAACACTGGCACATCTGGCTACAGTTCAGCCCGAACACACCTGATGGACACGCTGCAGGAGACACAAGCATGTACAATAAGGACGGGAGGAGATGGACATAGAGGCACGCACACACGCGCACGCACGCACACACTAAAACACTCAATATGATCTGGTTTACATTGCAACATGGTGCATGCTTGTACATTCATTTCCAAACCCAATCTCTATGCAGACATAATATAATGTAAGTACTCACTCACATTCAAATACCCATTCACAGTCAGACAATGCAGTAGTTCACAGACACTCACATAGTCACACAAGGGAAGATAAATCTATGAAACAAACATGTTTTTTTCTCTCCCTGAAACCACAGCACTTACTGAGGCAGCGTGTAGGACAGATAAGAAACGACTCCAGACTAAAGAGGCAATTACAGCGCTGTCATTATGCAAGTCTGCCTTCCAAAAGCCCTTATCCACCCAGGAGACAAAAACAATGTCTCCTGTTTTACTTGGCAACCCGAGTGTAACGTTTATCAGATGTCTGCTGAGTGTGTGAGAGAAAGGAGGGAGTGGGGGGAGAGGAGAGGGGGAGAGGAGAGAGGAGGGGGGTGGGAGTGTGGGGTGTGTGTGTTTAAAGAGAGGTGGTGAGATGGTAGTGATGTGCTCTTACTCTCCTCACAGCCGTTCCCAGTGAGACCAGCAGGGCAGCCACATGTCCCAGCAACGTGGTGGCAGGACACCCCAGACTTACACTGGCACCGCTGGGCACAGGAAGCACCATAGACCCCAGGCAGGCAGGCTGGGGCACATCAGACACACATTCATCACTAACTAATGTATATTCACTTTAAACAGTGACAATTGTTGTTGTGTGTATAACTGCCTTGTTTAAATAAAGATGAACACTCCTTATAATGACAATTCATGATTTAACCTCAAACTGAATGTATCTATCTCAGTCCCAGGTATGCATTCAAATAAAACATGGATGGATTTGAAAAACGAATGTCAATTGTTTTCTACGGTAATTGACCTCTCATAGTATAACTTAAGTATGTATGATTTGATAATGTGTTGTTTCCAAAGGGGCCCTTTCCGGCTCCGACACTCACGTTTGTCGCACTGGGCCCCTCTCCATCCTGGGTGACAGTCACACCTGCCTGTCACATGGTGGCAGCTTGTCCCGTGGTCGCACTGACACCTCTGCTCACACCCTTTTCCATGGAGACCGTCTGGGCAGGCTGCAGCACAGACACATGGGTGGTGTTCAGTAGGGCACAACGTAGCAAGATGGTTTAGAAACGGTCTGAAAACGAACATCTGTGTTCTTATTTGAAAAGTACAGGTAGCACTTTCCCATTTAATTATGTTTCAAAACGTTTTCTCCCTTCAGAACATGACCCAACTGCTCTCTCCTTTAAAGACAGAAACAGGAAAGGAGGAGGAAATACGCATTTGGGTTTATCTCAATAGTCATTAGTGGCTTTCTTTCCTCAACTCCTGTCCTTCATCAACACTGAACAGGGTAGCAGAATGCATGTCTCTACGTTGGCTTCTGAGAGACTGCTTTCACCTATCCAAAGAGATGAGGGAGGAAGCCAGTCTAAACTATTGGGATGCACCTCATGCATTTGGAAGCAGTGATGTCAGGTCACCTGTCTGACAGTGCTCTCCAGTCCAGCCAGGGGGACAGCTACACCCCCCAGTCACTCTGTCACACGCCCCTCCATTCTGACAGCTGCAGGTTTGTGTGCACCCCTCTCCATAGGACCCCTCCCCACAGTCTAGGAGAGGCAGAGAACAGAGGCCTCAGATCACACAATATATCCACCACACAATGAGCTGAATCCTAACCAGGAATCCATGTTACTGACTCGGGCTTTCTAGTAAATCATGCATTGATGTCAATGGGAGATTTGCACAAGAATTCGATCCCAGGTTAGATTTGGACCAAGGTGAGTACAGCTATGAATGCCCTAAATCCTCTGGTTGATTTGACCTCCAGGGACAGAGGGGGGGACTCACCCAGCTCACAGGCTGCTCCGGTCCACCCTCTGGGGCAGGAACACTGGCCAGTCACGCTGTCACAGAAGCCTCCATGCTGGCACAGACACAGCTGGGAACAGTCCTCTCCATACCTCCCAGCAGGACAGGCTGAACACAGTAGTACACACACAAACACAAACACAAACACACACAAAATAAATGTAATCAGAGGAAGTCATTGTTCAATACAATACAGACAGATAGAAATGAGGATGAGGATTCAGTTAGGTTGCATTGAGTTTATGTTCGAAAACAACTTACACAGACCAAACACGTACAATTAATGTAGTCATACACTCACCAACTGTTGTGATATTTCATCGTAATTGGAATAAATTAATATTAATCACCTATCACTTGCTGTTTTAGGGAATGTTTTACCTAAAGATATTCTGGTAGAAGAGAGATTTCAGTTCCATGCAGAGCTCCTGATGTGCTGGGTTAGTTTAAGGTTAGGTTAAGGTTAGTTTAAGGTCAGACTGGGCCCTATACTGGGTTGACCGATGAGCCACTCACCCTCTTGGCAGCTGGCTCCGGTCCATCCGGCTCCACAGCTGCAGCGGCCGCTGACGTGGTCACAGGTGGCCCCGTTCTGACACTCACAGCTCCGACTGCAGTTCTTCCCAAAACCACCGTCAGGGCAGGCTGCCTCCCACACAGGACAGGATACACAGTCATATACTTAAATAAAAGTCAGCATTTTATACAGTAGCACTCAACATGAAGTGGTCTGCTCTACTGGAAGTCTGGACACAGATATACAGATGTAGGATCTTAATTTGAGCCAGTTTGCTACAGCAGGAAAATAATCCAGTAGCAACAGGAAATGTGAATTATTATGTGGATTATAATTAATCAACATTTTTGTAAGGGGTGATACATTTTTCTTAATGGAATCTCAAGTCTGAAATTTCAAAAGTAGAAAATACAAAGTTCAGAAGCCATTTTAAACCTCAAACACACTACACGTTTTAAATGTCCTGCGTTGCAGGAATGTAATCCTGCAACAGGGTGATCAAATTTAAAACTTTGTGTATTTGAGGTTTAAAAAGTCTTCTGAAGTTTGTAATTTCCACTTTTGAAATTTCAGACTTGACATTCCCTTAAGAAAAATGTATCACCCCTTACAAAAAAGGTCCATTAATTAAAATCCACATAATAATTCACATTTCCTCTTGCTGCAGGTTTATTTTTCTGCTGTAGCAAACTGGCTCAAATTAAGATCCTACATCTGTATGTGGTTTAGCCAATTCCTTTTGTCATTCGAGACTGACAAGGGACACGATGGAGTGGTTGACTAAAGCAGAAACATATCTGATCTATGGAGAGATATGGCTTCAACGTACTTGTCTTGTATTTCTTGCTTGAGATATGGCCAAATCCATACGTTTGCGCGTCTGAATAGAGCACATTCATTTGACCTATCTGAACTAGTCGCTAATGATCGATGTCTGAAATGAAATTACATTTGAGTAACAAGAGAGAGATGGGAAACAAACTAAC
Source organism: Salvelinus namaycush (assembly GCF_016432855.1). Lineage (NCBI taxonomy): Eukaryota > Metazoa > Chordata > Actinopteri > Salmoniformes > Salmonidae > Salvelinus > Salvelinus namaycush. Next base: position 13,629,580 of record NC_052340.1, on the reverse strand, counting down.
CATAGCAACTTGTCATTAAGCCACGCAAGTGGGTTTGGGCTGACTCTTGGCTTCGGGTAATCAGGACCACAAAACATGCTTTGGGGAGACCAGGCCCTCTCGAATAAGAATTGAGAATGACATGATCTGAACTTTAAGAGGGCATTTCACTAGATCCATTAAAACTGCATGAAGACTTTAGAGAGCAGTGAATAGAGACTTTGCATGACAGTACCGAGGGTAAAACTGATGGTCCTAAAACGTGGATGTATTTATCCAGAATCTGACGCAATTAACGATGTACGCTGGAGGGACATCCTACCAGCCCCCCTACACCCCTCCCCCCCTTACGCATCCCTAAAAAAGGAATTGGCAGGGTATCGTTAAAAAGATAATTGTTTTCAAACACATGGGAGATGGTATTTAGGGTGAGAGGATGCCGTGATGAGCTGGTAGAGGCTCCCTCACACCCCGTTTTAATGATGTGGCTACCCTACCCAGAATGCAGTGTGGTCCCGACCAGCCAGGGGTGCAGAGGCAGGCTCCTGTGATGTGGTGGCAGCGGGCACCGTTCCTGCACTCGCACATCTGGCCACAGTCAAGACCGTAAAACCCGTCCGGGCACACTGCAAGCCAAGATAAAACATCCTCTGGTTAGGGACTGGCAGCTTCACACACAGAGGTAAGGATGCCAACTTTTTTCTCTCTATCTTTCTCTCTCTCTTTCTGTGTCTCTCTCTCTCTTTCTGTGTCTCTCTCTGTCTCCCTCTCTCTCTCGTTCTGTGTCTCTCGGTCTCTTTCTGTGTCTCTCTCTGTCTCCCTCTTGCTCGCTCTTTCTTTGTCTCTCTCGGTCTCTTTCTCTCTCCCTCTCTGTCTGATCTCTCTCTCTCTCATCTCTGTCTTACCACCTACCAAAAATACCATATGAAATTGCAGTACCCTGCTCTAGCAGTTCATTTGTGGAGCGTCTGCATTCGTTAAGGGAGCTCACGTCCCACATGTGAGGAGTATCCGTGCCACATCAAAGCCTGCAGAGACACGGGGGCCGGGCCTCCCCCTGAGGGGGTGGGAGAGAGGGGCACACACACACCAAGGACTGGTAATTAGAACACCTGCTGGGTCCACAGGCCCGTCGTCAGGGTCTAGGAACCCAGCCCAAAACAAAGCCAGGTTACTGCATGCGGGGTGCACACACACACACACACACACACACACACACAGTAGATAGTGCATAGACACATACAGTATATAATGCATATAGACACTTGCACACATACACACACTCCTGCTACCACTGGTGTTCAGTAATGCCAGTGGCCCAGGCCTGTTTTCCATTCATAGAGACCAGGGGGAGCTGATAGTTGAAGAGCTGATAGTTGAAACTGTCTGTGGAGTCAGTAGACAACCATGGAGTTTAGTAAACATATTGTCTATGGCCTAGAACAGTTCCACCAGTGCTGTTATGGAAAAACCTTGTATAAATGTGGAGGGATGAAGAGGGGGCTTTCCCACTGTGCTGTAAACATTGCCTAAACGCTCGACTAAACCGTGAAACAGGCAGGAATGCCCGTGTTTACTCAGTGATTCTCGTTGATTGCTCAATTTGTCACCGAAAAGTGCAAGATCACAGAGCAACAGCTCTAATGACAACACTTACTATCAGTTTGTATGTTAAGAGCAGTTACTACAACACATCATTTATGTCTTTGTTTAGGGAAAAGCTGCGCTCGCTTGACTGTGTTTCTGATTGATTAACAGATGCAGTAGGACACACCTCCTTTTAGCCCTAGTGGTGTGTGGGGAAGGCTGGCACTGGTTTGGGCACTGACTGCTGCTCAGTCAGAACATATCTCTTGTTCCAATTGACCCTATGCCAAATAACCCATCTCATATACTGTACATACAGAGTTTTGGCCTGACCGTGCCTTTTCTCTTAGCCTGGTCCCAGATCTGTTTGTGCTGTCTTGCCAACACCTATGGCCATTGTCACGCCAAACATGAGCAAAGCATAGGAGTAGCCAAGACAGTACAAATACATCTGGGGGATCAGGATACTTTTTCCCAAGCTGCCAATATAATCTGCCTATGTGGTGGTTCTACTATAAAGTTAGACTGTCTCATTACAGCCTGAGCAGGGAAGATAATGCCATGGATCCATCTGTGTGTCTGTGGTGCTGTGTGTCTGTGGTGCTGTGTGCCTGTGGTGATGTGTGCCTGTGGTGATGTGTGCCTGTGGTGATGTGTGCCTGTGGTGATGTGTATCTGTGGTGATGTGTGTCTGTGGTGCTGTGTGTCTGTGGTGCTGTGTGTCTGTGGTGCTGTGTATCTGTGGTGCTGTGTATCTGTGGTGCTGTATCAGTGGTGTAGGGCTATTTTTAAGGTGCTGGAGCGCACATTCATTTTTCAATGATGTCATTATTTCTCAATCAAAGTTTGTACCAACAGATACACCTTATTCAATATTTACCAGTGAAATGTCCAAACTCCAAACTGTATATTTTATGATATTTTTTTATTGAAACTTTATTTAACTAGGCAAGCCAATTAAGAACAAATTGTTATTTACAATGACGGTTTACCAAGAGGCAAAAGGCCTCCTATGGGGACGGGGGATGGGATGACCAATAAAATGTAGGACAAAACACACATCACGACAAGAGAAACACCACAACACTACATAAAGAGATCTAAGAAAACAACACAAAATGGCAGTAACACAACATGACAACAACATGGTAGCAACACAACATGGTACAGTAGCAGCATAAACATGGTACAAACATTGCTAGGCAAAGGACAAAGGGCAAAAAGGTAGATACAACAATGCATCACGTGAAGCAGCCACAAGTGTCAGTAAGAGTGTCTATGATTGAGTCTTTGAATGTAGGGATGGAGATAAAACTGTCCAGTTTGAGTGTTTGTTGCAGCTTGTTGCCAATCATTTGATCCCAATCAGTTTCATGGGAATATGAATTTAGATCTTGAATGACTGTTTCTAAGTGAATTAGAGCCGATGGTGTTTTAAACTATTGGCCTTTCTTGTATTTTGTTTCAATCAAAGCATAAGCTGTATCCTACCTAGTGTTGCGCGCTGTTGACTTTTGGCTGCATTAGAACTAAAACTGTGACTATTCAGCTACAACGAGCATCCTTGAAGCTCATGAGCCCCAAGTCCATAACAACTTTTGAGGACAGCCGTTTGTCACGCCCTGACCTTAGTATTCTTTGTTTTCTTTATTATTTTGGTTAGGTCAGGGTGTGACAAGGGGTGGTTTGTTTAGTTTTGTCTTGTCTAGGGGTGTTTGTATGTCTATGTGTTAGTTGCTTGTGTCTGCACTAATATTATATAGCTTCACGTTCGTTTTATTGTTTTGTAAGTTTATTCAGTGTTCATCGTTAATAAAAGTAACGATGTATTCATATCACGCTGCACATTGGTCCTCCGATCCTTCTTACTACTCCTCCTCAGATGAGGAGGACGACGATCGTGACACCGTTTTAGCAACACCTCATAGAGTTTTCTGTCTTTGGCTGTTCTCGTTAGGGAGTGAAGTTTATGCATAATAAGGGTTACATGAATAAAATCGAACCTCTCTGAAATGAGAATGGATGGCCCTCCCTTCAGCAAAATACATTTTTACCTAAACCCGGAACACTTTAAAAAAAACAAGTGACCATCCCCTATACCCAAAATAATAATTTAAACATACAGTGAATAGCAGAGAAGATGGCTAAAATGTCTCCTTTATAGTATAAACATTACATGAATCTATTATCGTATTTGCCGGTCCGAGAAAAAAAATAGCCTTTTATAAACATTTCATGCAATTACATTTTTACCAGATTTTTTTAAATATCACACAAATGACCGAAATGACAGGCTAAGATTGGACAGAGAGACATGCCTATGTGTTCATCTTATCATATTTCTCCAATGCCAAATCAGTGTGTCTTGTTTGCAAACGGTCCCTGTTCGCAAATAATTAAATCTGAGACATCATTAGGTATCTGAGCATGCTATGTTCAAAAGTTAGGCCTACCTTTCCACCCCAGACAGAGAAGGCCTACCTTTCCACCCCAGACAGAGTAGGCCTATCTTTCCACCCCAGACAGAGAAGGCCTACCTTTCCACCCCAGACAGAATAGGCCTACCTTTCCAACCAAGACAGAGAAGGCCTACCTTTCCAACCCAGCAGAGTAGGCCTACCTTTCAAACCCAGACAGAGTAGGCCTACCTTTGATCCCCAGACAGAGTAGGCCTACCTTTCCAACCCAGATAGAGTAGGCCTACCTTTCCAACTCAGACAGAGTAGTTCTACCTTTCCACCCCAGACAGAGTAGTTCTACCTTTCCAACCCAGACAGATTAGGCCTACCTTTCCAACCCAGACAGAGTAGTTCTACCTTTCCACCCCAGACAGAGAAGGCCTACCTTTCCAACCCAGACAGAGTAGTTCTACCTTTCCAACCCAGACAGAGTAGTTCTACCTTTCCAACCCAGACAGAGTAGTTCTACCTTTCCAACCCAGACAGATTAGGCCTACCTTTCCACTCCAGACAGAGTAGGCCTACCTTTCCAACCCAGACAGAGTAGTTCTACCTTTCCAACCCAGACAGAGTAGGCCTACCTTTCCACCCCAGACAGAGTAGGCCTATCCGACACAGACATTTATTTTTTACTGTTGGCTACTCTTCCATGGCTTAACCCAATGAGAGGTCACACGTTTTTCCCTAAAAGCTGTCTGGGTTTAAACATTCTATTGTACAGAAAGTAAATAGCTTAATCAATTCATAGACAGAATTAGATTACTTCACAAGCAAAGTCCATTCTTTATCTCCTCGGCTATAGAAGGTTGTAGCTCAGCCTCTGAATGTCAAAGAAAGCAAACAATGATATCCCCATATGCATTGGAGTCACGTCTTTGCCGGATATTTTACAGCTTGTTTCTAGTATTGTGGACCAAAGTCCTGTTATAGATCACTTTACATAATCAGATCTGTTTTATTTTCTTCAAATTCTTAAGCTAACAAGAGGTAGGCCTATGCTTTTTCTAATTTTCTTTAATAAAAGGAAGTCCTATGGCATACTCTCTCATTAATTTGAGTCTTGGTTTTAACTTAATAGCCCTTCACTGACACAGAGGTAGGCTATTTAAAGAGTGCATGGTGGGTGGTGGAATGGACCGACAAATCGATGGATATAGCAGCTTATAGCCTAATTCTGCCTGTCAAACACGTAGACCTACCTCTTATTTCTTAAATAGGAAGAAATAGGCTCCAACACAAAGGCCTTTTGTTGTTAGTAAAGTCTAATTAAAATGATGGTTGAAATGAATTTTGCCTTCACGAATTTGTCTACTTTCAGCACCATGAGCTGTCCATTTCTGATTGATTGCTTCAAGTTTCAGCACCACAATGTAAATTACTTGAATCTGGCTTATTATGAGGTTAATAACTCTGATAAATACATCAAGGGCAAGAAACATATTGTTTTCATTCAAATCAATTACAGTAGTAGCAAGCTATTAAAGTTGACATCCGGTCATCCGGTCATCTTCGAGCTCTCCTAAAACTGAACAGAATATGCATTGCATTTTCTGGAATAGGCCTAATAAAATAAAAATGTTGGTTAGGCAGCACAAAAGAAATTATGCATCAGCATGATCAGAGCAGGCTGGGGCTCAGGGTTGGAATATCCATTACAGTGTGTAATGCAGCCTAGTTTTATTTACACCATCCCACTGTTGCATAAGACTCAGGACGGAAGTACATTTTCCTTGAAATATAACTTTGCTCTGTGCTTCCCCCGAGCATGCACTTCATAGCCTATAGCCACACTAAATAGCCTATATTTTTGATATTGTGCGCCCAGCAGAGAATCAGAAATGAGTGGCGATCTATAGCATAATAAGCAACTAATTCTAAAACACTGAGAAATACTGAAATTTCATCAATTACAAATTACAGTGCCTTGCAAAAGTATTCACCCCCCTTGGCATTTTTCCTATTTTGTTGCATTACAACCTGTAATTTAAATAGATTTTTATTTGGATTTCATGTAACGGACATACAGAAAATAGTCCAAATTGGTGAAGTGAAATGAAAAATAAACAACAGAAAAGTGGTGCGTGCATATGTATTCACTCCCGCTGCTATGAAGCCCCTAAATAAGATCTGGTGCAACCAATTACCTTCAGAAGTCACATAATTAGTTAAATGAAGTCCACCTGAGTGCAATCTAAGTGTCACATGATCTGTCACATGATCTCAGTATATATACACCTGTTCTGAAAGGCCCCAGAGTCTGCAACACCACTAAGCAAGGGGCACCACCAAGCAAGCGTAACCATGAAGACCAAAGAGACCAAAGATATCCCTGAAGGAGCTGCAAAGCTCCACAGCAGGGATGGGAGTATCTGTCCATCAGACCACTTGAAGCCGTACACTCCACAGAGCTGGGCTTTACAGAAGAGTGGCCAGAAAAAAGCCATTGCTTAAAGAATAAAATAAGCAAACACGTTTGGTGTTCGCCATATGGCATGTGGAAGACTCCCCAAACAAATGGAAGAAGGTATTCTGGTTATTGAGGTTATTCTGGTTATTATTCTAAAATTGAGCTTTTTGGCCATTAAGGAAAATGCTTTGTCTGGCACAAACCCAACACCTCTCATCACCCCGAGTTCACCATCCCCAGAGTGAAGCATGGTGGTGGCAGCATCATGCTGTGGGGATGTTTTTCATCGGCAGGGACTGGGAAACTGGTCAGAATTGAAGGAATGATGGATGGTGCAAAATACAGGGAAATTCTTGAGGGAAACCTGTTTCAGTCTTCAAGAGATTTGAGACTGGGACGGAGGTTCACCTTCCAGCAGGACAATGACCCTAAGCATACTGCTAAAGCAACACTCGAGTGGTTTAAGGGGAAACATTTAAATGTCTTGGAATGGCCTAGTCAAAGCCCAGACCTCAATCCAATTGAGAATCTGTGGTATGACTTAAAGATTGCTGTACACCAGCAGAACCCATCCAACTTTAAGGAGCTGGAGCAGTTTTGCCTTGAAGAATGTGCAAAAATCCCAATGTCTAGATGTGCCAAGCTTATAGAGACATACCCCAAGAGACTTGCAGCTGTAATTGCTGCAAAAGGTGGCTCTACAAAGTGTTGACTTTGGGGGTGAATAGTTATGCATGCTCAAGTTTTCAGTTTTTTTGTCTTATTTCTTGTTTGTTTCACAATAAAAAATATTTTGTATCTTCAAAGTGGTAGGCATGTTGTGCAAATCAAATGATACAAACACCCCAAAAATCTATTTTAATTCCAGGTTGTAAGGCAAAACAAAATAGGAAAAATGCCAATGGGGTGAATACTTCTCTAAGCCACTGTACATAATCCTCCTATGGATTAGATAAAACAAATACTAAACCCTCCCCTTGACTGAAATTGAAAAAGCATCACCCTCCCCTATTTTCCTCCAGGTATCCATTCTATAAATTTAGATCCATCTCTTAAGTCGGATTTGGCCCGCTCAAAGTGAGCGAGTGAGCACAGAGCATGTTGGACCAGGAAAGAGCTCGCAACCCAGCGCGTTCCCAATACTCACCCTACTTTTGCCACTTGTTGCTGCAGTTCAGCAGTGGACTCAGCAAATTGGTTACCTCTAGGCTGCTACACATACAGTGCATTTCAGAAAGTATTCAGACCCCTTGACTGTATCCACATTTTGTTACGTTACAGCCTTATTCTAAAATGGATTAAACAGTTTTTTCCCCTTATCAATCTACACATAATAACCCATAATGACAAAGCAAAAACAGGTTTTTAGATTTTTTGCAAATTTATAAATAAAAAAACGGATATATCACATTTACATAAGTATTCAGACCCTTTACTCAATACTTTGATGAAGCACCCTTGGCAGTGATTACAGCCTGGAGTCTTCTTGGGTATGACGCTACAAGCTTTGCACACCTGTATTTGGGGAGTTTCTCCCATTCTTCCCTGCAGATCCCCTCAAGCTCTGTCAGATTGGACGGGGAGCGTCGCTGAACAGCTATTTTCAGTTCTCTCCACAGATGTTTGATCGAGCTCAAGTCCGGGCTCTGGCTAGGCCACTGAAGGACATTCAGAGACTTGTCCCAAAGCCACTCCTGCGTTGTCTTGGCTGTGTGCTTAGGGTCATTCTCCTGTTGGAAGGTGAACCTTCGCCCCAGTCTGAGGTCCTGAGCGCTCTGGAGCAGGTTTTCATCAAGGATCTCGCTGTACTTTGCTCTGTTCATCTTTCCCTTGATCCTGACTAATCTCCCAGTCCCTACCATTGAAAAACATTCCCACAGCATGATGCTGCCACCACTGTGCTTCACCGTAGGGATGGTGCCTGGTTTCCTCCAGACGTTGCGCTTGGCATTCAGGCCAAAGAGCTCAATCTATGTTTCATCAGACCAGAGAATCTTGTTTCTCATGGTCTGAGAGTTCTTCAGGTTCTTCAAACTCCAAGCGGGCTGTCATGTGCCTTTTACTGAGAAGTGGCTTCCGTCTGGCCACTCTACCATAAAGGCCTGATTGATGGAGTGCTGCAGGGATGGTTGTCCTTCTGGAATGTTCTCCCATCGCCAAAGAGGAACTCTTGAGCTCTGTCAGAGTGACCATCGAATTCTTGGTCACCTCCCTGACCAAGGCCCTTCTCCCCCGATTGCTCAGTTTGGCCGGGCGACCAGCTCTAGGAAAAGTCTTGGTGGTTACAAACTTCTTCCATTTAAGAATGATGGAGGCCACTGTGTTCTTGGGGACCTTCAATGCTGCAGAAACGTTCTGTCTCGGCGCTCTACTGACAATTCCTTCAACCTCATGGCTTGGTTTCTGCTCTGACATGCACTGTCAACTGTAGCACCGTATATAGACAGGCGTGTGCCTTTCCAAATCATGTCTAATCAATTGATTTTACCACAGGTGAACTCCAATCAAGTTGTAGAAACATCTCAAGGATGATCAATGGAAACAGGATTCACCTTAGCTCGATTTCAAGTCTCATAGCAAAAGTCTGAATACCTTTGTAAATAAGGTATTTATTTACATAAGTAACAAAATGTGGAAAAGTCAAGGAGTCTGAATACTTTCCGAATGCGCTGTATTTATTTGGTTTGTCATTCTATTGTTTTCCATGGAATTTTTGTGGTAATTAAATAGAATTAATTTAGAATTTATCAGAATTAATTTTCCAGAAATATTTTGACCAGCTCTGTGTATTCTGAAATTGAAGCGAGTTTGTTTTACTGAGGCAGCACTACAACCCTGGTGCTGTCTCTGTGGAGCTGTGTGTCTGGGGTGCTGTGTTTCTGTGGTGCTGTCTCTGTGGAGCTGTGTGTCTGGGGTGCTGTGTTTCTGTGGTGCTGTCTCTGTGGAGCTGTGTGTCTGGGGTGCTGTGTTTCTGTGGTGCTGTCTCTGTGGAGCTGTGTGTCTGGGGTGCTGTGTTTCTGTGGTGCTGTCTCTGTGGAGCTGTGTGTCTGGGGTGCTGTGTTTCTGTGGTGCTGTCTCTGTGGAGCTGTGTGTCTGGGGTGCTGTGTTTCTGTGGTGCTGTCTCTGTGGAGCTGTGTGTCTGGGGTGCTGTGTTTCTGTGGTGCTGTCTCTGTGGAGCTGTGTGTCTGGGGTGCTGTGTTTCTGTGGTGCTGTCTCTGTAGAGCTGTGTGTCTGGGGTGCTGTGTTTCTGTGGTGCTGTCTCTGTGGAGCTGTCTCTCTGGTGCTGTGTTTCTGTGGTGCTGTCTCTGTGGTGCTGTGTGTCTGGGGTGCTGTGTGTCTGTGGTGCTGTGTGTCTGTGGTGCTGTGTGTCTGTGGTGCTGTGTGTCTACGGTGCTGTGTGTCTACGGTGCAGTGTGTCTACGGTGCAGTGTGTCTACGATGCTGTGTGTCTACGGTGCTGTGTGTCTACGGTGCTGTGTGTCTGTGGTGCTGTGTGTCTGTGGTGCTGTGTGTCTACGGTGCTGTGTGTCTGGGGTGCTGTGTGTCTGGGGTGCTGTGTGTCTACGGTGCAGTGTGTCTACAATGCTGTGTGTCTACGGTGCTGTGTGTCTACGGTGCTGTGTGTCTACGGTGCTGTGTGTCTACGGTGCTGTGTGTCTACGGTGCTGTGTGTCTGGGGTGCTGTGTGTCTACGGTGCTGTGTGTCTACGGTGCTGTGTGTCTACGGTGCTGTGTGTCTGCGTTGCTGTGTGTCTGGGGTGCTGTGTGTCTATGGTGCTGTGTGTCTGCGTTGCTGTGTGTCTGGGGTGCTGTGTGTCTATGGTGCTGTGTGTCTACAGTGCAGTGTGTCTGGGGTGCTGTGTGTCTGGGGTGCTGGGTGTCTACGGTGCTGTGTGTCTACGGTGCAGTGTGTCTGGGGTGCTGTGTGTCTGGGGTGCAGTGGGTCTGGGGTGCTGTGGGTCTGGGGTGTTGTGTGTCTGGGGTGCTGTGAGTCTGTGGTACTGTGTGTCTGGGGTACGGTGTGTCTGTGGTGATGTGTGTCTGTGGCCCTGTGTTTCTGAGGTGCTGTGTGTCTGTGGTACTGTGTGTCTGGGGTGCTGTGTGTCTGGGGTGCTGTGTGTCTACGGTGCTGTGTGTCTACGGTGCAGTGTGTCTGGGGTGCTGTGTGTCTGGGGTGCTGTGGGTCTGGGGTGCTGTGTGTCTGGGGTGCTGTGAGTCTGTGGTACTGTGTGTCTGGGGTACGGTGTGTCTGTGGTGATGTGTGTCTGTGGCCCTGTGTTTCTGGGGTGCTGTGTGTCTGTGGTACTGTGTGTCTGTGGTACTGTGTGTCTGGGGTACGGTGTGTCTGTGGTGATGTGTGTCTGTGGCCCTGTGTTTCTGGGGTGCTGTGTGTCTGTGGTACTGTGTGTCTGGGGTGCTGTGTGTCTGTAGTGCTGTGTGTCTACGGTGCTGTGTGTCTGGGGTGCTGTGTGTCTACGGTGCTGTGTGTCTGCGTTGCTCTATGTCTGGGGTGCTGTGTGTCTATGGTGCTGTGTGTCTGCGTTGCTGTGTGTCTGGGGTGCTGTGTGTCTGGGGTGCTGTGTGTCTGGGGTGCTGTGTGTCTGCGGTGCTGTGTGTCTCCGGTGCTGTGTGTCTGCGGTGCTGTGTGTCTGCGGTGCTGTGTGTGTGTGTGTGTGGTGGTAGTGGCCATAGAGATACAGTGTACTTTTTCATTCTGTGATGGTGGCACAGTACTGGTGGTATTCAGTCAACATCTGGTCAGATGGCTCTGATTGTCTCTAGACCTTGAGCTGCTGGCAGAGATGCAGAGATGCCAGACTGATGCCATGTTTGATGCCGGGGTGTGAGTTGATGAAGAGGGACATTTCACCATGACATTCACCACAGCCCACTTTTTCTGACCAGCAGACTTCTAGTAATTTAGTAACCTATGTAATCTTCAACCAACACAGTTATAGGGTTATCAATTATCTTTATCAATTTACAAAATGTACTTAGTTTACATTGGAGATCAACCAAATCTTCAAATTATCTAAATGGGTCTAAATGGGTTCATTTACTATTCTTAATTTGAAGGGGGAAAAAAACTATTTTCTGAATTTTCCTTTACATACACATTTAAAATACATAGATAGATTTTGGATGCTGGTTTGAGGTTACCAAACGCCAATGCCAATCCTTTCCACAAGAAGAGAGCGATTCGGTTCCACTTAATCGCAGAGTGAAGTGTCAATTGAGATTAGCCTGGGCTGGGTTGCTATTTCAACTGTGGATGGAAGGTTTAAATTGTCTGCTGTGCCTCTGTTTATAGTCAGTACTGGGAGTCCTCAGACTCCACCAGCCACCAGTGTGCTGCTAGCTACATCGCTGATTAAATTAGCTCTTTAAAGGAGCAATCCGGGATTTGAAAAACAACAAACTGGCCCAACCACTTCTTTTGGTTAACAGCTGAGGGATGGGGTTGGAGAAATGTAACCACTCGCAAATTCATGGATGTAAGGACTGGTCATCCATAGATCAAAATTATAGTTTTAATCATGTTTTGATATGTGGTTTTACAAACAATGGAGTGAAACAAACTCATATTGACAGGGGTAAGAGAGTTGAACTAAGCTCATGAGGCATTTATACGTTATATTCTTTAAGAATCAATGGCTATATGTCATTCATTTGAATGTTCAAAAATGGATGTACCAATCCCTGATTGCTCCTTTAAGGAAGTAATGAGGATTATTTCCAGATCCCAGCCTGTGTGTTAAAGCGTTGTGTCCTGTCAGCCTAGTTAGCCTATAAACCAAGGCAGGAGACCACACAGCCAGACAGACATGGAAGGGGAAACTCTGGCCCTCGCTGACTAGTAGAAATCACTTCCTGACTGCCCTTAAAGGAAGAGGCCCCTGTACAATATGGGGAAACTAGACACCTTATTTAAGGGGGGGATACTTTAGAAACAGAACAGTGGGAGACAGAGAGAGAGACAGAGAGAGAGACAGAGAGAGAGACAGAGAGAGACAGAGAGAGAGACAGAGAGAGACAGAGAGAGAGAGAGAGAGAGAGAGAGAGAGAGAGAGAGAGAGAGAGAGAGAGAGAGAGAGAGACAGAGAGAGAGAGACAGAGACAGAGAGAGAGAGAGAGAGACAGAGAGACAGAGACAGAGACAGAGACAGAGACAGAGACAGAGACAGAGACAGACAGAGACAGAGAGAGAGAGAGAGAGAGAGAGAGAGAGAGAGAGAGAGAGAGAGAGAGAGAGAGAGAGAGAGAGAGAGAGAGAGAGAGAAAATATATATTTGAGTTTCCATGGTCATTTCCATTGAGGCTGATGTCTATGATGTCTATGTTGGAAACCATTGGCTTGTTATGGCTTGGAATTTTAAATCCTGCAGGTCAGAAGGGTGTGTGTTAATGTATCTTATGATATAATGTGACATGACTGTGATTCACGCATGAAACAGGCTATATTTTACAGCACAGGTAACTTAATCTTACACCACAAATTTACTTTAGACCGTTTCAGTCAAAGCCTAATCAAAATCAAATCAATTAGCTAGTCGAGCTTGAGACCAGCTACTCTGGGATATTCACATATAGTTGGCCTTGTTTTACTGTAATTGGACTATGTGTGTGAGACTGCACAGGGACCATCAGACATCTACCAGCGCCCTCCAGAGTCTAACATAGGACTTTTCACTGGAAAAGTTTTAACTGAAAAACTAAACCTCAGTGAGCAGCTACACAGATTCTAGAGAAGAGAGTTTGATGATCTCAAAAAACCCAGTCAAATCTTAATCATTAAAGAGTACTTTTAGCAGCTAGAATAGCAAAAAACTAGACCAATACAATAGTCCCACAACAGGAGTTTATAACTTACTGATATTTAATCAAAGGGCCTTGGACAGCTTGACACCAGATTCATTGTCAATTTATTCTCGGTGTAGAGATATGTTATCAGGGGCGCCTTATGGGGGGGAAAAGTTAGGACGATTCTAAGGGCCTGTGACTGTCAGGGGCCCTAAAAAGCTATTAGAACATTAGGTAAAAATTGTTCAATATTAAATTATTCACCTATCATCACCAATAGAATATTTTATTTAAAATGTACTAATAAAACTAACGGTTTATTTTTCTTTCCTTGTTTTTGGCAAAAAGTAAACATCCAGAGAGCCTCTGTATTGCCCCCCCCCTGGCAAAAAGTAAACACCCAGAGAGCCTCTGTATTGCCCCCCCCCCCCCCATTTACATGAAATGGTTCGGTCCTGCCCCCAACCCAGGGGCGAACGGTACTTGCTAGCAGTGAATTGCGAGTGAGGAGTGCCGGTGGAACATCATGTCTCAGCTTCCTAAAGAAAAATCTAGTTTCCAAAAACAAAAAGAAAGAAAAGAAAGCCAGGAGAGAAAAAATTATGTCACCCAATTTTTCACAAAGGAAGGTGGGTGTAGTCCGTGAGTGGTGGAAATTAACCTGATAGCTTAGTCCATAGTGAAATAGGCTTATTTTGCTCCCCTACCATTGGTTACTTAATATCTTCACATAAAATTCTGAGTGTTTACATTTCGCTCCTCTTTTAGCCAACATTTAATCAATGCAGACAAACTTTTAGCAAGCTATTCATACTAAATCAGTTGTCCCTGCCCCTGCCTGGTGCCAGGCCCAACAGATGCAGCTTCAGGCTCAGCAGCCCTCTCTCCCCATCCCCATACCCCTGAACCAGCCATACTCCCAACTGAAGGAGGTGAGCAGCATTGTGTTGAATGACATGTCAGTTGACATAATTGCAGGGGTCCGTGGGAATTTTTTATTTTATTATTATGTTTTTATTTTTTTATTATGAAATTCTTTTCAATGACAAGAATTCAATTTTTTTAATAATTTTCCCACATAATGATCATTATATGAAACAAAAACAGCCTATAGTCTATATTGGATGCTGGACAGTTCGAAGCATTGAGCGACTCAGTCTGTATAAGTGACAGCCAATGTTAAAATAATACCTTCAAGTCATATGGCCAAGGTATGTCTCCATGGCTTTGATGCAGACTGAAATGTGGTCATTTTCTGACACCTAGTGGTGTTGATACGCAACTTCAGGTAATTTGGGTCAATATTCTGCAGGATTCAGTGCTCTTACATTTGTTTCCGTGGTGCATGCAGTTAATTTAAGTCATCAAAATGGTAGTAACTGAAATGTTGGTTATGATGTTATTACAAATGGCATTATATTAAAGGATATATTATCATATGCGTCATGTACACTCTACAGAGCCAGGACCCTCTTCAAGTGATAGTTTTGTCAGGGAGGTTTGTGGAAGTGGAGGAAGAGGTGAAAGACAGTGCAGGCAGTACCAACGCAGATGATGAGGATGGAGCAAATGAGAGAAGGTGCACAGAAAGAGATAGACAAAGTGAGGATGTTGAAAAACAAGCTGATCAGTGACTTTGCTAGCAAGAAGGCTCAGCACTGGGTTCTTGGTGAGTAAGGCTGAGCAAGGGCCAGTGATAACTGTTAAATGGCATGGCTATGGATATTGGATCACTACACACATGATGCCCACAGGCTGAGAACAAGACTGAGAACAGACTGAGAACAAGATATGTCTCAAAGTAATGGCTGGATTGCTATACAATTTGTTGTACACAATCAAGACCCCAAGTGGAAGAAACCTAGTGATTTGGTGACCTCTTGACCTTTCCTCTAGCGCATTTCCATATCATTTTTTTCCTCCATTTTCCATTTCCACTTTTACAGCTGCTTATTTTCTAGTTGGTATGCATACTTAAAAATTTGCTGCTGATTTTATTATTTTGTTTGTTATATAATTCTATAGATGATAATGTTAATTTATTTTAATTGAAGAGGTTAATGTATATTTAAGTTATATGTATTTTAAGTTATTCATTAATGTTAAAGGGAATTTTCCATTCAAGAATTTTACCATTAACATTCCATTTAGACTGTAAAAGATGGCCTTTAGCACATTTCTTATAGAGGGTATCAGTCTTGCATCAAATAGTGAATTCCACTGTATGCAGAATGTTGCATGCATGTCTGCACAGTGTTATATTTTCACAGCTCACTGTCAGAAAATATCGTACTGTAAATATTGGACTACAAGAGAGTTGCAAGCCTGCAAAGGTAGCGTTATTTAAAGCTTTGAATGGGTCTATTGGGTTCTGGAGGTGTGTGGTTACAACAATTGCGCAGGGTTGGTATGGCCTGTGGTGGTGAGGCCCAATGTGATATCTTTTCATGGGGCCCAAAATCCCTGGCGGCGCCCCTGTCTGTTATATAGCTGTATATTGTTACGCTAGTCACAGAACTGTAATTCTGAGTGACTTCTGTACTAGACCTTTCATTACTAGACCAATAGAAGAGACCATAAGAGAGGGGTTACCGCCTGGCCTAAAATCATTTAACTGGCGCGCTTATCCATAGCGACTTACAGGAGCATTTAGGGTTAAGTGCCTTGCTCAAGGGTACATTGGAAGATTTTTCATCTAGTCTAATCGGGATTCAAACTTGCAACCTTTCGATTACTGGCCCAATGTTCTTAACCGTTAGGCAACCTGCCGCCCTATAAATGAAGGGTTTGATTCCAAAATGCGATTTTAAATTTTCTGAAATTTGGTGAATCAACTTTAATTATAAATGCATATTGTGAAAGAGATAGAGCTGTTGTTT
Organism: Salvelinus namaycush; assembly: GCF_016432855.1. Lineage (NCBI taxonomy): Eukaryota > Metazoa > Chordata > Actinopteri > Salmoniformes > Salmonidae > Salvelinus > Salvelinus namaycush. The sequence goes on along the minus strand of NC_052340.1, from coordinate 13,613,468 downwards.
TTGTATCTTACCATGTAATGGGCTAGTGAAAAGACAGACATGATTTGGTATCTTACCATGACATGGGCAAGTGAAAAAACAGACATGATTTGGTATCTTACCATGACATGGGCAAGTGAAAAGACAGACATGGTTTGGTATCTTACCATGACATGGGCAAGTGAAAAGACAGACATGGTTTGGTATCTTACCATGACATGGGCAAGTGAAAAAACAGACATGATTTGGTATCTTACCATGACATGGGCTAGTGAAAAGACAGACATGATTTGGTATCTTACCATGACATGGGCTAGTGAAAGACAGACATGATTTGGTATCTTACCATGACATGGGCTAGTGAAAAAACAGACATGATTTGGTATCTTACCATGACATGGGCTAGTGAAAAAACAGACATGATTTGGTATCTTACCATGACATGGGCTAGTGAAAAGATAGACATGATTTGGTATCTTACCATGACATGGGTTAGTGAAAGACAGACATGATTTGGTATCTTACCATGACATGGGCTAGTGAAAAAACAGACATGATTTGGTATCTTACCATGACATGGGCAAGTGAAAAGACAGACATGGTTTGGTATCTTACCATGACATGGGCTAGTGAAAAAACAGACATGATTTGGTATCTTACCATGACATGGGCAAGTGAAAAGACAGACATGGTTTGGTATCTTACCATGACATGGGCAAGTGAAAAGACAGACATGGTTTGGTATCTTACCATGACATGGGCTAGTGAAAAAACAGACATGATTTGGTATCTTACCATGACATGGGCAAGTGAAAAGACAGACATGATTTGGTATCTTACCATGACATGGGCTAGTGAAAAGACAGACATGATTTGGTATCTTACCATGACATGGGCTAGTGAAAAAACAGACATGATTTGGTATCTTACCATGACATGGGCAAGTGAAAAGACAGACATGGTTTGGTATCTTACCATGACATGGGCAAGTGAAAAGACAGACATGATTTGGTATCTTACCATGACATGGGCTAGTGAAAAGACAGACTTGATTTTGTTCTAAATATATTGCAAGGTCATTTTATTTTAGAGAGATAAAATGTGGTTACTGACCGACTTTTCGGTACTGGCCCAACACTCTTAACCCCTAGTCTACTGAGCTATTTGGTGACAACAGATAGTTTCTGGTACTTACCTCAAATAATTCAAGTGTACAAACCTACGCTTGTCTCAATGAATCTCAAAGAAACTCAAATGTAATGAATATGCTATTATGAGTTAATTACCATTTTAACAATTTCAAAGTAACTACCTGCTAAATACCAGGACGTAAAATAAAAGGTTACCCATAGAGTATTAGTAATATGTGCTTAAATGTAGTACAATTTATTCACAAGTCTTACTTTTCTCACAGAAGCTTCCGGTCCATCCAGAGGAGCAGGTGCAGGCTCCACTCACATGGTCACACAGAGCCCCATGCTGACACTGACAGTCCAGGGCACAGCCCCAACCATAGCTGCCCTCCACACACACTGTGGGAACAGGGGAGAGACAAATGGTCAACATCAGACAGAGATATTACCAGCCAAAATATATACGAAGGATTGTAAGGTGTAGTCCATCATTTTGATTGTTCGATGGTTAGGCTATTAGCTGGCCGAAAGTAGTCTACAAGAAAAGTGCAGTACTATTAATATAACCGTGTGTTAGCGTAAGTTTTCAGTGAATTTATGTAAATCACAAAGCTCATCTGCATTTCCTGTGGTGCAGGAAAATTCTCATCAACAAAAGAGTGATCAAATTAAGATTCTTCATCTGCACAACACTTGCTTGAGCCAGATCTGGTCCAAAGATGTGCTACAGTGTATTACCTAAAGATGGCAGAATTTCCAAAGAAATGTCTTACTCTGTTCACAGTGGTCTCCAATGAAACCAGCCTCACACACACAGCGTCCAGTCACAGCATCACAACTCAGGGCTCGGTCTGCACAATGGCACCTGTTGGAGCACCCAGAGCCCCAGGACCCCTCCTCACAGGCTGTGGAGACACGCACACACACACGCACAACATGTCGTTTTCTTTACCAACCTGTGTGTGTATGTGTGTGTGTGGGCGCGCACCTGCCTGTGTGTATGTGTGATAGTGGTGCTTACACGTAGTGCAGTCGTGTCCTGTTCGGCCCGGGGGACATGTACAGTGTCCGGTGACAGGGTCACAGCTGGCATCAGGATGACAGACACAGGCACTCACACAGCCTGGCCCATAGGACCCTGTTGGACACACTGTGAAGCAGAGAAATAGTCAGGGTGAAATATAACACAGTGTATCATAAGGTCTCTCTCACAGTCTCTCTCTTTCCTTTCCCATCACTTTAGCAAGACTGTAGGCTGCTGCCGTTTATTTATTTCACTCACCAGTCTGGCAGAGTTGTTCTGTGTACCCAGGGTTGCAGTCACAGACTCCTGTCTGCGTGTTGCAGGAAGCGCCGTTCTCACACGCTCTACATGGGAACTGGCACTTCAACCCCCATAATCCCTCTGGGCAGTCTACGGGGGGAGGGAAAACTCAGGGCTATAGCTATTGACCAGTTATAGACCAGTTTTGGTGGTCAGTTCATTTGGTCAGGATAAGCCCTAATTGAGATGTATGACCATCAACACCACATGGTTTAACTGACTTCAGGTCATTGGTTTAAGAGCAGATGAAGAGCAGGTCTGATTGGTGGACTGATGTCTTCCAATACTACTGTACTGTTTGAATTTAGATCCTCACCCCAGATTTGAAAAACAGTGAGGGACAATATGGAAGAAATGGCACGCTATTTAAGTGAAAGATAAATACAGTATAATAATGAGTAATAATACATTTAACAGTAATACAGGTATTAAATACTGAGTTATGAAGCATTATAACTACCTTGTTGACAGGCCTTTCCTGTCTTCCCAACAGGGCAGATACACTCTCCTGTCATGGGGTCACAGGGTTCCCCTCCACACACACACGTCCGGAGGCAGTTCTCCCCGAACTGACCAGCACTGCAGGCTACAGACAGATACACAGAGGACGGAATGATGGAGGGAGAGAGAGACAGAGAGAAAGGGTTACACAAACCTTTTTTCATTTCCTGTATATCTCCCTCACTGGGATCATGTGCAGTAGCAAGGCGATCTCAAAGTGGACTGATGTTGCATGGCCTGCTTTCACAACCTCACGTCAATTCAAAGCTAAACAAAACCATAAAGAGATGGATGATTTGTTTGCTTTAGTAAAAGGGAACCTCATGGAGGTCTGGACAATGCATTAGCTCTAAAATAACCCCTCCATGTTATCTTGTCCGGTCTATAGGGAGACAGAGTTATGATTTAAACAGAGCTCCTGAACGTTCTTTAATATCTCTGGACCATAGGAGAGACTAACGCTACTGAAACGTTCCACTGGTCTGTAGAGCAAGCTGCCAGAAGGGGAACACTATTGAAGCCTATTGAGCAAACTAACACACACACATGTACGCATACGCACGCAGGCACTCACACACTCCCATTCATATTTCCACATTCATGAGGGAACAGTACAACATCGCTCTCTCTGAATGTAAGGTCAGGAGTTGTTCCTGAACGGACCAGGAAACACTCCTGTCCCTAGCTACATGCATTGTGATTAGGGAGTCTCCTCCACAAGGGGGTAGGCTCACCCAGCTGACACAGGTTCCCATGGAGACCTGCAGGACACCTCCGGGTGCACTCTCCACTCCTAGGGTCACAGGTCGCCCCACCTGGACAGTCACACTGCTGCCCACAGCCACTACCATAGAACCCTGGATCACACTCTGGAGAGAAACACACACACGCACACAAACACACACACAGACACACACGTACACACATACATAAACACAAGAGAGGAGCTTCACTATCATCCAGACAACCATGAAACAATGTCATTTTTCTTTTTCAATAACCTCAATATCTGTGTACTGTATTGTCTGAGCCAGAACAGCTAACCTTGCTGACACTGAGAGCCGTGGTGGCCAGGTTTGCACAGACAGGTCCCGTTCTTGGGATGGCAGCCCAGGGAATGTTCCAGAACACAGTCACACTCCTCAGAGCAGCCGACACCATAGGTCCACCTGGGACAAGCTGGAGAAAGGAAGGTACTGTCAGTAGATCTGTAGGATCAGGGACCAAGCTACAGAAAGGGAATTGACATAATTTTCTTCATCCGTCACTACTGCAGTGTTCCTACAATCTGGTGCAAGAGACACAGGCAGTGCATGCTTTTGTTCCAGACCAGTACTAAGACACCTGATTCAACTGAACTGTTTAGTTTATTAGTTGAATCAGGCTGGAACAAAAGCTCCAGAGGGCAGAAGAACACTCCTGTACTACATTAAGATGTCAGTCGTGGTGGCTGCTGGGTACTGTAATCTAGAGGATATGGGTACTCACGCAGGTGGCAGAAGCGCCCGTACAGCCCAGGGGCACACAGACAGGCTCCATAGAGAAGGTGGCAGCGCCCGTTGTTGGGGCAGTTACACTTCCGCCTACAGTGTTTCCCAAAGTATCCTTGTGGGCAACCTGTCAACAAGACACAGAAGAGTTGCACATGTGGTTAGACCAGATTTTGCCCTTCCAGCATGTAGCCTGGTCCCCAATCTGTTTGTGCTGTCTTACAAACTCCTATGGTTATTGTCACATTGACGAGACAGCACAAACGGATCTGGCACCAGGCTATGTCTACAGGGCAGAGCCAGTGCCTAATCTTGTGGGTGGTGAAATCAACAGGGTCAGCTAAATAGGATTAGCCACTTAAGGCAAGGTGATTGGTCTGTGTCTGGACTTGTACGTGGTGGAGCTGTGACATGGAGTGACATAAAAACATGCAGTGGGGAGGAGGGGAGAGAAGTGGTGGGCTACTGGAGTGCCAGTAATAAGGGAAGAAAATGGCTGTGTGTGGACCCCTGGGGGGAGCAGTCGGCTGAGTGCTGGGGAGTGCATGTGTTTGTGTGTGTGTCTGTGTGTGTGTGTGTGTCAGTCCCTACCGTCCTCACAGAGCTGGCCCTGCACCCCTGGTGGGCAAACACACCTCCCGGTCACTGGTTCACAGGAGCCCCCATTCTGGCACCGACACAGGCTGTTACAGGCCTGTCCATAGGTCCCTACAGGACAAGCTGGGAGGGGGGGGGGGAGAGAGAGAGAGAGAGAGAGAGAGAGAGAGAGAGAGAGAAAGTGAGGGAGAGAGAGAGAGAGAGAGAGAAAGTGAGGGAGAGAGAGGAGAGAGAGAGAGTGAGGGAGAGAGAGAGAGGAGAGGAGAGAGAGAGAGTGAGGGAGAGAGAGTGAGGGAAAGAGAGGAGAGGAGAGAGAGAGACATTCTATCACTTGTCTTTCATATTATCTTCTCAACATGAGGGTCTTTCTTAGCTTTTTGCGTTTCCCACATTAATCCCACATGGTTTATATAGAAATTACCACACAGCCCAGCTGGACCTTTTAAATGGGTTCAGTAAAAGCCAGTCAACATTCCATGTCACACTTCTTGTGCACAACTACTTTATGAACTTCTGAGGGAAAATGTGTCAGTTAGCAATTAGTCATGTTTGTAGCCACGTGGCAATGTGGCAAGCTAGGCTAGTGCAAAATCAGTACATAACACATTCTGAGAAAACTGAATATTTTTGGTATAAAGATTTTTACTTGACTTCTATTCCTCTCTGGTTACACTGTATCCAGGCAAACACAGCACTGCCTTCCATATCTAACACATGCTGTCGGGCAAAATGCAATAGCATGTCTACATGAGTGTACATTATGAACAACAGCTCTTTCCATGACATAGCGAAGGGGATACCTAGTCAGCTGCAAAACTGAACGCAGTAATCCCTTGAGGCTGTTCTGGGTGCAACTCAATAGCAGGAAGGTGTTCTTTATATGTTGCACACTCAGTGTATAATAATATTCTCTTCTCCACATGGTAGTTGTCTTCTTCCCAAGCTAACGATTAAAACCTAATGAGATGACAAAAATGGCCGTTCTCTGCTATGTTTTCAATCTTCCCCACTGGTCAGGGAAAATGGCCTCATCATAACCTAACTCTTCTTGGTGTTAATTTGAACACTAGCCCAAAGGAGCATGTTTAAATGTATAACAATGACTGATTGTAATGGATTTATCCCCACGTGGCTCCATAATTCCAAACATAATTATATCCCTGGTTCAGTTCCAGCCCAAAGACACTCATTAATCATGCTTGGTTGTGAAACAATGGCTTCTGGTCTCTTTCTAACACAGTGTTTGACAGTGGACATCCCTGGCCTGGGGGCTGTATTCTGTCTATGGGGCACTTGGCCACTCTCCAGGCCAGATCTGGGTTCAAATACCTAACCCTGAGGACTAACCAATCAAATAACTGCCTGCTCAATAATATGCACTGAATAACACTGAAACTCTATCAGGTGATTGATGATTTCCAAGGGTTACAGTGATAATAAGAGACGCTGGGGAGAGGAGAGGACAGCGACTTACTCTCGTTGCAGATGACGCCAGTCCATCCAGGTGTACATTCACAGCGGTCTCTCTCTGCACCACACACTGCTCCGTTCTCACAGTCAGCACAGCTCACACCACAGTCATACCCAAAGGAATCATCTAGACACACTGAGACACACACACACATAGTCCTGTAACACCATGGCATGATTTACAGTTTTTGCCACATAAGGTAGGTCCAATGTCTGAGACAGAGTATATGTGTGATAACGTTGATCAACAATCAGGCATGTATGTAAGCACTGATTCGCTACCTATGTGGCTGACCAGGGTGAGTTCCCCTCTCTGTGCCTCTTCCTCCTGGTCTTCACCATAGGGTGAGTGCAGGGCTGCAGTGTACTGCAGGAGCTGAGGGGGGCGTCTGAATAGCAGATCTGGCAACCTGTGCACTTCCAGATCCTCCTCTGGGTCATCCTCCTCTTCATCGTCATCCAGGTCACTGTCGTACAGCGCTGCATTGGGACAGACAGACAGACAGACAGACAGACAGACAGACAGACAGACAGACAGACAGACAGACAGACAGACAGGTGGAGAGGAGACATTCAGAACACTTTCACATTCAGCACATTTACATTACATCTAACTATACTATATTATACTATATTATACTATACTGTATTATACTATACTGTATTATACTATATTATTCTATACTGTATTACACTATACTATAGTATACTATACTGTACTGTTTTATACTATACTATTCTATATTATACTATACTGTATTATACTATACTCTACTATATTATACTATTTTATATGAAAATATACTGTATTATACGATACTATAATATATTATACTATACTATTATATACTATCCTATACTGTATTATACTATACTGTATTATACTATATTATACTATTTTATACTATAATATAGTATAATATACTCTAGTATATTATACTATACTATACTGTATTATACTATACTAAACTGTATTATAATATGCTATACTATAATATATTATACTATACTCTACTATATTATATTATACTGTAATATACTGTAGTATACTATACTATGCGAAACTATATTATACTGTACTATATTATACTATACTAGTTTATGCTATACTATAATATATTATAATATACTCTAGTATATTATACTATACTATACTGTATTATACTATACAAAACTGTATTATACTATACTATGCTATACTACAATATATTATACTATACTCTACTATATTATATTATACTGTAATATACTGTATTATACTATACTATACTAAACTATACTGTATTATACTGTACTATACTATTATATACTATACTAAACTATACTGTATTATACTGTACTATACTATCATTTACATTAGATTCATTTGAATGCTCAAGGTGATTTTATCATTACTATAGCCTGCTGTTGGAAAACATCACAAATGTCTCTCAGAGTTACTTTCACATGTTTAAAAACAATGTACAGATATTCACTGTGAAATTACAGCATAGTTTAGCATAGTATAGTAAAGTAGAGTATAGTACATCATAGTATATTATAGCATAGCAAAGCATCAGAGGGGTTGGGTTAAATGCGGAAGACACATTTCAGTTGAAGACATTCAGTTGTACAACTGGAAAGGTCTCCCCTTTCCCTTTCCTATAGTATAGTATAGCAGTACAGCAGAGTACAGCAGAGTATGCAGTATAGCAGAGTACAGCAGAGTATGCAGTACAGCAGAGTATAGCATAGTAGAGCATAGTATAGTATCGTATAGTATAGCTTAGCATAGTATAGCACAGTATAGTATGATGATCAAATATCACTCACAGATGCAGGCTCTCTGGTCGTAGTCCAAACGGAAGCCCATTCTGCAGAAACACTCGTAGGTCCCCAGTGTGTTCACACAGTAGTGTTCACAGACAGAACTCTCTGCCAGGCACTCATCAATATCTGAAAAGACCAAAGAACAATAGGAAGTACTTTCAATATTTAGAAGGTACTATACAAGTGTTCTATTTGCATTATCAAAACTAGTACAATGAGTTATTAGACACTCTCAATGCATAATCATCTTCTCTGTGATCGATCATCAATCTTGACTGGTCAAATGGGTGCCTAAACATGCCCCTTCAAGTCTATCAAATCAAATTAAATGTTATTTGTCACATGCTCCGAATACAACACCTTACAGTGAAATTCTGACAAGAAATGGAGTTAAGAAAATATTTACAAAATAAAATAAAGTAATAAAATAAAATAACAGTAACGAGGCTATATACAGGGGGTGCCAGTACCGAGTCAATGTGCGGGTGTACAGGTTAGTTGAGGTAATTTGTACATGTAGGTAGGGGTAAAGAGACTATGCATAGATAATAACCAGTGAGTAGCAGCAGTGTAAAAAACAAAGGGGAGGGGGCATTTGATGAATTGTTCAGCAGTCTTATGGCTTGGGGGTAGATGCTGTCAAGAGTCTCTAGATCACTGTGTTGAATTTCATACTAACCATACTTAACATTCAGTCACCTCTGTCTTATACAATAACGTAAACTCCATCCAGAGTCAATTTGGACAAAGATAATGAGTGGATGCTGGTCAACGTATTATCCTCTTACCATTGCAGCCACAGCCATCCACGTGGAGCCTGTAGCCAGCCTTGCAGCTGCACTCATAGCCCCCTGGGTTGTTCTTACAGAACTGACTGCAGCACGCCTCCCCACTCTCACACTCATCACTGTCTGGGGAGGTACAGCAAAAGATGATTGTTCATTTGGGCACGCAACGGAAAACATTTCAAGACATTTTGCAACGGAAATTGAAAAGGAGCACTTCAAGTCCAGGTAGTCCCTACCTGTTTCAGAAGAAATATACAATACCAGTCAAAAGTTTGGACACACCTACTTATTCAAGGGTTTTTCTTTATTTTTACTATTTTCTACATTGTAGAATAATAGTGAAGACATCAAAACTATGAAATAGCACATATGGAATCATATAGTAACCCAAAAAGTTTTAAACAATTCAAAATATATTTTAGATTCTGCTTTTCCTTCTCTCCGTGGTCCAACTCATCCCAAATCATCTCAATTGGGTTGAGGTCGGGTGATTGTGGAGGCCAGGTCATCTTATGCAGCAACCCATCACTCTCCTTCTTGGTCAAATAGCCCTTACACAGCCTGGAGGTGTGTTTTGGGTCATTGTCCTGTTGAAAAACAAATGATTGTCCCACTAAGCGCAAACACAATGTGATGGCGTATCGCTGCAGAATGCTGTGGTAGCCATGCTGGTTAAGTGTGCCTTGAATTCTAAATAAATAAGACAGTGTCACCAGCAAAGCACCCCCACACCATCACACCTATGCGGAGATCATCCATTCAACTACTCTGCGTTTTACAAAGACGATCCCGTAGAGCAGTGGTTCCCAAACTTTTTATAGTCCCGTACCCCTTCAAACATTCAACCTCCAGCTGGGTACCCCCTCTAGCACCAGGGTCAGCGCACTCTCAAATGTTGTTTTTTGCCATCATTGTAAGCCTGCCACACACACACTATACGATACATTCATTAAACATAAGAATGAGTGTGAGTTGTTGAACACATCCCGGCTCGTGGGAAATAACAAAGAGCTCTTATAGGACCAGGGCATAAATAAAAAATATAATAACAATCAATAATTTTGCTCTTTATTTAGCCATCTTACAACCTTAATTGCTCATCAAAAATTGTGAATAAATCACCACAGGTTAATGAGAAGGGTGTGCTTGAAAGGATGCACATAACGCTGCAATGTTGGGTTGTATTGGAGAGAGTCTCAGTCTTAAATCATTTTCCACACACAGTGTGTGCCTGTATTTAGTTTTCATGCTAGTGAGGGCGGAGAATCCACTCTCACATAGGTACGTGGTTGCAAAGGGCATCAGTGCCTTAACAGCGCGATTTGCCAAGGCAAGAAACTGAGCACAGCCCTATCCAGAAATCTGGCAGTGGCTTCTGATTAAATTAAATTTTCACAGAACCTCTTCCTGAAATTTTGATGAGGGTCTCTTGTTCAGATATCGGTAAGTGGACTGGAGGCAGGGCATGAAAGGGATAACGAATCTAGTTGTTTGTGTCGTCCGTTTCGGGAAAGTACCTGCATAATTACGCACTCAGCTCACTCAGGTGCTTCGCTATACCACATTTAACATTGTTCGTAAGCTTGAGTTCATTTGCACACAAAAATCATACAATGATGGAAAGACCTGTGTGTTGTCCTTGCTAATGCACACAGAAAGGAGCTCCAACTTCTTAATCATAGCCTCAATTTTGTCCCGCACATTGAATATACTTGCGGAGAGTCCCTGTAATCCTAGATTCAGATCATTCAGGCGAGAGAAAAAACATCACCCAGATAGGGCAGTCCTGTGAGAAACTTGTCATCATGCAAGTGGTCAGACAAGTGAAAATTATGGTCAGTAAAGAAAACTTTAAGCTCGTCTCCCAATTTAAAAGAGTGTGTCAATACTTTGCCCATTGATAACCAGCGCACTTCTGTATGTTGTAAAAGCGTCACATGGTCGCTGCCCATATCAATGCATAATGCAGAAAATACACGAGAGTTCAGGGGCCTTGCTTTAACAAAGTTAACCATTTTCACTGTAGTGTCCAAAACTACTTTCAAGCTGTCAGGCATTCTCTTGGCAGCAACAGCCTCTCGGTGGATGCTGCAATGTACACAAGTGGCGTCGGGAGCAACTGCTTGTACACGCGTTACCACTCCACTATGTCTCCCTGTCATGGCTTTTGTGCCATCAGTACAGATATCAACACATCTTGACCACCAAAGTACATTTGATGTCACAAAGCTGTCCAGTACATTAAACATATTAGAGGTCGACCGATTAATCGGAATGGCCGATTAATTAGTGCCGATTTCAAGTTTTCATAACAATCGGTAATCGTCATTTTTGGACACGGATCATGGCCGATTACATTGCACTCCACGAGGAGACTGCGTGGCAGGCTGACTACCTGTTATGCGAGTGCAGCAAGGAGCCATGGTAAGGTGCTAGCTAGCATTTAACGTATCTTATAAAAAACAATCAATCTTCACACAATCACTAGTTAACTACACATGGTTGATGATATTACTAGTTTATCTAGCTTGTCCTGCGTTGCATATAATCGATGCGGTGCCTGTTCATTTATCATTGAATCACAGCCTACTTCGCCAAACGGGTGATATAACAAGCCCATTCGTGAAAAAAGCACTGTCGTTGCACCAATGTGCACCATGAACATCAACGCCTTTCTTAAAATCAATACACAAGTATATATTTTTAAACCTGCATATTTAGTTAATATTGCCTGCTAACATTAATTTATTTTAACTAGGGAAATTGTGCCACTTCTCTTGCGTTCAGAGTCAGGGTATATGCAGCAGTTTGGGCTGCCTGGCTCGTTGCGAACTGTGTGAAAACCATTTCTTCCTAACAAAGACAGCCAACTTCGCCAAACGGGGGATGACTTAAAAAAAAGGGCATTTGCAAAAAAAGCACAATCGTTGCACAAATGTACCTAACCATAAACATCAATGCCTTTCTTAAAATCAATACACAGAAGTATATTTTTTGAAACCTGTATATTTAGTTAACAGAAATCCAGGTTAGCAGGCAATATTAAACTTGTCACGCCCTGACCATAGAGATCCTTTTATTCTCTATGTTGGTTAGGTCAGGGTGTGATTAGGGTGGGGTATCTAGGTTATTATTTGTCTATGTTGGCCTGGTATGGTTCCCAATCAGAGGCAGCTGTTTATCGTTGTCTCTGATTGGGAATCATATTTAGGCAGCCTTTTCCCACTGGGTTTTTGTGGGATCTTGTTTGTTTGTGTGTAGTTGCCAGTGTGCACTGCATCTGACTTCACGTTTCATTTTGTTCTGTATTGTTTTGGTGAGTTTCTTTAATTAAACATGTGGAACTCTACGCACGCTGCGCTTTGGTCCGTTAATTCTACAAACGACCGTGACAAACTAGGGAAATTGTGTCACTTCTCTTGCGTTCATTGCACGCAGAGTCAGGGTATATGCAACAGTTTGGGCCGCCTGGCTCATTGCAAACTAATTTGCCAGAATTTTACGTAATTATGACATAACATTAAAGGTTGTGCAATGTAACAGGAATATTTAGACTTATGGATGCCACCCGTTAGATAAAATACGGAACGGTTCCGTATTTCACTGAAAGAATAAACTTTTTATTTTCGAAATGATAGTTTCGGATTTGACCATATTAATGACCTAAGGCTCGTATTTCTGTGTGTTATTATATTATAATTAAGTCTATGATTTGATATTTGATAGAGCAGTCTGACTGAGCGGTGGTAGGCAGCAGCACCAGCTTTCATATGTTCTCATGTTCTGAGCAAGGAACTTAAACGTTAGCTTTTTTACATGGCACATATTGCACTTTTACTTTCTTCTCCAACACTTTGTTTTTGCATTATTTAAACCAAATTGAACATGTTTCATTATTTATTTGAGGCTAAATTGATTTTATTGATGTAGTATATTAAGTTGAAATAAAAGTGTTAATTCAGTATTGTTGTAATTGTCATTATTACAAATAAATAAAATTCGGCCAATTAATCGGTATCAGCTTTTTTTGGTCCTCCAATAAATCGGTATCGGTATCAGCGTTGAAAAATCATAATTGGTCGACCTCTAAAAAATATCCTCTCATGTTGTCCTGGTTTCCAGTGGTTTGCAGAAGAGGATGTCTTCCTTAATTGACCCTCCATAAACGTAACGGACATATACCAGGAGCGTTGCCAGGTCCGCCACGTCTGTTGACTCATCCAGCTGTAACGCATATAATTCACTGGCTTGTGTGCAAAGCAGTAATTGTTTCAAAACATCTTCTGCCATGTCACTGATGTGTCGTGAAACAGTGTTGTTTGATGAAGGCATTGTCTGTATAGTGTCACGGTGCTGACTTTTGCCCGTCGCCTGCAGCAAAAGCCTCTATCCCGTCCTCTGGCTAGGCAGAGTACTTTAGGATTTTAGTTACCTCGGTGTAACAAGGGCCTAGCCGTGCGGCCCTACCAACCCTTCTATTTATTCGTACTGGCCCTTCGCGTGAGTTGGGTTTGTTCCTTCGTTCACGTTGTCACTCCCTTATTTCCCCGGTCTAGTGTGGGGCCTTGGATAGATGAGTACTTTACTACTTTATGTTTATAGATTCTTCCTATACTCCCTTACCTTGTGTCTTCCTCTCTTATATATCAATACCTAATAACTAATCTTCCGTTAGTTATTATGCTCGTCAGCTAGTAGTCACTTGGAAACTAGTATTGTTATATGTTTGACTTTTCCAAAGATATATTATTGTCCACACAATGAAATATTCTTTAGTGCTATCACTTCAACCTATAACCAGGGTTTCCGTTTAGCGAGAGTGTCAAAGGCGTTTGCTCTCCAGATAGGTTCTCTGGCCTAGTTGTCAAAGTTTCAAGCTTTTATTTAAGTCACTCTGTTTTTTGTCTTATACACGTTATTACAGTTAAATGGTTATACAGTCCTAATACATCAATAATGCTCAATCAATCCTTAATGCGTTATGCTATGCCAGATACTATTGCAAATACAATCAGCTTAAACACTTCTTATAACTCTTAAACAAAGCAAATAACAATAGATTTACCTTAAGCTCTATTCCCTTGGTCCTTCCCGAAACTGGAGTCTATAAGAGTAATATTGGCAGCCTCTGCTGTGTATAATATTTCAATCTCTTATTGTCTCCAAATTTCTTATGTTTACACTTTTCACTGCCTACTGCCTAGATACTGACTCCTTTTTTGGTGACCCTTGACTCTCTACGAGGCTTACTTATATCTGGGCTTTTTCAATCTTTCAAACTGAAGTTGTCTCTGGTACTCCAAAAGATGGAACTTGTTGCTCTCCAGGAGATTTCTCTCCAACACAACTGCGTCCTTTTACTTTTTTAAATGGAGTGACTTTCCAGGATACAACACAATTCTCAAGATATACCAGTCTATATATTGCTCCTGCCTTAATGTCAAAGTAGTCAATACAAGCAGAGTATAGTGAAAAGTAATTTACCTTGTCGGATGATTCTCTATGATGCCCATATATCTTCTTCCGCTGGGGCGTCAGTTTGCTCGAGCGGTTCATACCACTCTCCCTCAGCCTTCATGCTGATTGGTTCTTGTTTTATGTTTAGCTCTTTTTGAACCTGTTAATTTGTCTCCTCATACCATTCTCCCTCAGTCTGCATGTCGAGGGGTTCTTGTTTTATGTCCAGTTCTTTTAGGTCTTGTTCATTTGGCTCCCTCTGCTGGTTGATTTCCGTTGTGGCAGTCATTCCCCAGTCTATAATTGGTCCTAGGGCCTACGGGGGTAGCTCTGGATCTGGCCTGATTTTTAGGGGAGGGGTCTGATTTATTTTACTTTTTGTTACACCCTCTCCAAGATCTGACCCTCCCACAACTCTTTTCCTACTCTTCCTTTTTACTGGGTCTAAATACTTAATTGCTAAAGTCCTCCCATTCTGTGCCTGCACCATCCCGTATAGGTCTTGTTTCTTATCCTCTATATCCATTATGTGTCTACTCTTTATAAACTTCCAATCTCTGGTAAGCCCCTTAGCCACTATTCTTCCTCCTAGCATAAGCTGCGCAAATGTGCATTCAAAAGGCCAAGGTTCCTCCTTGTCCTCCCGATACCATATCTTTTTATCTCTATGACAGGTCATGTCGCAAAAGCAATGCTTACAAAGAGGACTTGTTACTTTACTTCCTGAAGGTGACCGCCTAGTCAATTCTCTTTGGGTGGTCCTCTTACACCCGGTACATGGAAGGTTCCATGTGTCCGTTCTCATGGGTCCACCCTGTGTAATATATTTAATTATTTACTCCTGATATATTCATTTTTCCAGTATCTCTGTCCCACTCTATCTCCTTTCCTGAGTCTACTATCCTCAGGCTTGCTTCTTCCCTATCATGGGTTACTTCCCATTGGTTTCCCCTCTTTACCATCAATCTCATTTTTGGCCAATCTCTCCCTGTGTCCAGGCAGTTCAAACATACACTCAGTCCCTGCCTCTCCAGACTAACCTTCCTGCCATTTTCCCACGCACATCTCCAGCACAGCTCCCACACACATCTAGCATGTCGGTTGATTTCCAACATAACATATGCCCTTCACAACAATCTTCTAGATCTGGTCTGTCAAAACACTGACAATGTTTTACAAATTCTCCCATTTGTGCCATGCTCCATTCTCCTATAATTAATTGTTCGTCACTACTTCGGTCTCCATCTGATTCGTCTCTCGCATCTTTTTCATCTCTTCCCTAAAATCAGGAGACAATGGGGTTAGCAATTACTTTCTCCTATTGCCCTTCCTGCCCTTGACTCTCCCTTTTTTTGAGGCGCCTTAGGCTTTTGATTATCTGAGCCATCACTATTATCATCATTAACATCTCCATCCCCCAGCCTGCGTACTTATATCCTGTTATGGACTGGCAGAGGGGTTGCGTTTGATTTGTGGTGTCATTCCACTCTTCAAACTCTCCAATTTGCCCCATCAGTCTAAACACAATTGACATGGTTTCTCCCATGATTACTAGTCCATTATGTTTTCCACATATTTTAAACATTCTTTGTATTGCTACTATGGGTACCATGGATAACATAACTTCGGTTCCTTTAGTAAGTCCGAATTTAACCACTGCTACTGTACAGGTTAATATCATTGCAAGGGTGGTGACTACACCTTGTCCTTGTCTATCTTTCCACGCTACCCCTGACCATATAATTATTTGTAATATTTGACAGCAGATTTTAGTTACCATTTCCTCATGTTGCCCAGGAGCCCGGTCATCAGAGTCAGATTGGCTGGAGTAGTTAGCGGCCATGGTTCGATCTCTGCAAGTTCTTGGTCCGGTAGTTCTCAAGATACTTTTCTCTAGTCTAACCCTGCCTTATATACTCTTCCAACCACTAGTTGTCACCTCCCCTTGTTCAAACTGAGTCTCACTTCTAATAATGCTGACAGTATTTTTAGAGGCTTGCCTCTTCAAGGAGCATCTCACGTGTCTTGTAATTACCCTGAGTATTTCTTTCTGCTGTTGCAGTTTTTGGGCTGTGCTGGTGCACTCACCATGCTCCATATAACTAAACCCTTCAGTAGCTTCCAGAACAGTTTTAGAATTAACTTTATTCTTTTTTTCACCAGTTTCCCTAGTAGTATTACTCCCTTAAGTATCCCTAACCAGAGCGCCCTCAAACCCTGATCTACTGGTAGGCCCAATTTTTTTGCATAGCTGATGGCCATCATTAAACCAATAAATACTAGGATGCCTATGGTTATGGTCAAACCCATCCAAAATTTAGCTTTAACTTTATTCCACCAAATGGTTACGGCTTCCCATTTGCCTGCAATAGCTCTCATCACCTTTTTGACTGGTTCTACCACTAAATCCCTTGCTGCTTTTGTTATGCCCGTAGTAAATCCTCCCCAGGCCATAACTAACCAATTTCCCCCTGTACCTCCTTTGATTGTAGTATCTTTATCTCTGTACCACATTATCCCATCTGCTCCTTCTTCCCAGAAGCTTGGCTGTAGGATATTACAGTAATTCTCCTGTCCCAACGTTCTCAGCAAGGTTATTGTTCTTTCAATTATTCTACACCCTGTGGAATTGGTCGAGTCATCCATTAGTTTTCCACAGGTGGATGCATTCCATACTTGGGTTAGGTTGTTATCCCACGCGGAGCCTAATCCCCATAAGTCCTGCAATTGTTGCTGCTCCTTGGGCCACATTAGTTTCAGAGCCCATTCCTTATATCCTTCCATAAACCATCTCCCTGCTGGAGGGTCCATGGTGTATCTAGCCCAGCCCGCCAGGTGTTTGAAAGTGTTTGATCTCTGGTTCCCGGTATATCTCCCGGGTTTACATGGAACTTAAGTCCTCCATAGCATGCTAATTGCACATAACCCCCAGTAAGAGGTGTTGGGTCTAGAGGCCTTTTTGCCCATCCCAATGCTATTGGATCCGAAGTTTATGATATTCCCCTGGTGGTTCCTGTATTGCTAGCTTCATTTTCTCTAATTACGGTTTCATTCACTTCTATGGCCTTTCTTCTCATTTTACCTTTAGTGATATTCCATTTTTGAAGGGTTAAACCATACATCCAAATGAACGAATCCTCGTTCACTTTGCCTATGGGTGGGAAACTGTACCCAAACTGATGCACATGTTCCATTCTATCTTGTGCTCTGATTTCCCTAATAATGGCTCCCCCAACTAACTTTCTAGAGGGGCACGCACCCCTCATGTTTGCCCAATCTATCAGTCGTTGGTTCGCTTCCTCGTCTCTCCCTGCGAATGCTGGAGCTGCTCCCAACATTCCGGGTGAGGGATAATGCCCTCCTGACCATCTATGAAAGTGGGGGATCACTGACTCTTTTAGATTGCCATGGGCTGAAATACAATGATATCTCGCCCAGGCCTCTGTCTTATTTGCGGGGGGGTTTAACCCATTGGTCATAATATTGTTGAGCTGTTTTTCCTTTTTTTCTATGGAACATATTGTTTGGTTCTTGTCCCCAGTTCCATAGGGGAGCTTCAGCACACATTTTCTGCGCCATCTCTAGACTAGGTTGATAATTGTCCTGCAAACTTCGAAGGTCTAGAGTGGTCCATGGGGTTGACCTCGGGTAGGCCATTCCCGGGTTTGAACTATTATGGGTCGTAAGACATACCCACCCTGTGGTGGCATATTTTATTGGTTTTTCTCCGGCTTTTGCGGAGTGGGGGATATCATATCCCCACACTCCATACTTCATTCTGTGGAACCTATCCATAGGGCCGCTAATGAATCCTGGGTAGTTATAAGTTCTGTTTTTCGCATATGGTAAAATAATGCCATTGCTCCCTCCTAATATTCTGTTGTCCCACGAAGAGGTATTACCTGGGTGCAAATACAGGACTATATCTGTTAGCCATTTAGTCTCAGGGTTTCCTGAGTTCCGTGCCTTATGGTTCATATTTCTTCGTATTCTATATTTTGCTTTGGTCCCGCTGCCTTTAACACATAACACGTTCAATGTCTCTGTGATTTCCTGCGTTTGTTTTTGTGTCTCAGCCGATGTGTCAGTTGAGGTATTCACACTAGGCCTGTTTCTTGTGCTACTGTGTCTTGAAGCACAAGGCAGTTGGGCTCTGGGGTGTCATGGTAATAGACAGAGTTGCTCATTTCGGAGGCCAGGCCGTGGGGTTCATTGCGGCCTTAGGGCTGCGGCACTCCACCTTTGTCCATGGCTGACCATGAGCAGCTTGATCGTAGATAAATTTAATATCTTTTGTTCCTACCACATTTCTCCATTTATCCCACGTGGTAGTTGTCACGCCCAGTATTTTCTTTGTGTGGTTAGCTGCCCATAGTTTGTTTAGCTCATTATCTTTAATGATAATTAACTGCCCTTGTGCTAATGCCACTATCTTATTCCAGTATATTTCTAGTAGGGCCATTTTTGCCCCTTCTGAGGAGTATTTCATTACTGGGCCTTTTAGCTATTTACTGTAACATTTCACAGTCCTTTCTGACCCTTCATTGGATACCCACAGGTACCCATCTCTGTCTATGTCTTCTCCCTCTAATTTAATAAAGATCCATAAGGGCACGTCTGGGTTTCTTGGTTCATTAGTTTGTGCTTTTGCTGCCATGGTTTTTAATCCTTCCCATGCAGTCACCATTTCATTATTCCAAATTAATGGCTCTCTTCCGAACTGTTTATGAGACATGTCCATTTGGTCTTCTCTTCTTTGGTGGAGCCCTCTTGGCTACACTGGCCTCTCTTTGTACTATTTGTTTCCATACAAAGTTTAATTCCCCCGTTCCTGTGTCAGTAATACTGTCAGTACCAGATATGGTTTCTGTTCCCAAATATTGACTGACTGTCTCAATGTCTCCCTGTTTGCACTAATGAATTTTAAAGAACTCAACATTTCTATGTAGTAACCTATAAGATAATTATATAGTTCAAATTAATTAACCCGATACTCTCAATGATCCTGGGTCACAAAAGATGCCATATATTCTTGTCATCTTTCCACTATTTAAAGACAAACCTTCAAATGATTAGCTAAGGCCAAAACACTGCTAAACATAGCATATGTTTTCTGTACTAATGAAATCTCTCCTTCGGGAGTCCACTGTATTTTATCTAACAATAACCTGGGTTAATCTTAACTCAGTCTCATCAATAATTTTATATGAGTTGCATAATATGGGACCCATTATCTACAGTAATTTATTATCCCTAAGAACTGCAACATATTTATTTTCATATTTAAATGTAATGCTTATAAAATCACTATTTTTCTACCTTCATCTTTTTCTGCCCTGTTGGCTTAAAATATGTCCTAAATACTTAACATGAGTCTACCTGCATGGCTCTCAACATTACACTAGTGTCTCCTAGACTCGTTGGAGTCCCATCCTGTAGCAGAGCCATTGCCATGGGGTACCAGGGCTGTGCATAGAAGGCCACTGTGCCACAATACACACATACATCCTCTGGCCCCCCTTCTTTTTCTGGGATGACTTTTATTAGACCCAGTTTCGTATTACTACGAGTTCTGCCTGCCTTTACGGTGTTGAAAATAATTCACTCCTGTTGCCATATCTTCACCTTGAGGTTTTGTATAAGATTTCCTATTTAGTTATAAACTCTATAGTACTTTTCTTATTTCTTCCTTTACCTTGAGGTTTGTATAGATTTCCTATTTAGTTATAAACTCTATAGTATTTTCTAGTTTCCTCAGGGATTTTTTCTCAAAGAGTAGACTCTTAACCCGCCATTGCTCTCCACCTTGAGATTTTATTTAGATTTCCTATTTAGTTATAAACTCTATAGTACTTTCTTATTTCTCATATAGTGTGTTACACACCCCATTCTGAGGTTAAAGTTTCCCTTACTTTCTCCCTCAATCGGCAGTACTTTTATTACGGCCCAGTCATTTACTTGGCCTACCATTAGGTCGCTGGGGGCAATATTTCTTTTTACAAAGTTTTTATCCTCCCAGAAGGTCTGTCTGCCTTTCCACCCGACCATTTCTTTTACTGCTGACTGCTCATTTCGTGTTAGATCTTTCCATGGATAACCTGGTACACATACGGCAAATCTACAGTCTGGTAAATTAACCTGTGTCCTGAGTTCCCTTTCCTGCTCCAGACTACCTGCCTGGGCAGTTAGTTGATCCAGCGTTGCCTGTCCTAGGTCAAGTGCTGTTGCCATAATGCTCTAGTTTCTAGGTCGTATAGGTTCTGTTACTTAATCGCTTTTTAACTCTTCTATCGAGCCCCACGTTGTGCGCCAAGTGTCACGGTGCTGACTTTTGCCC
Source organism: Salvelinus namaycush (assembly GCF_016432855.1). Taxonomy (NCBI): domain Eukaryota; kingdom Metazoa; phylum Chordata; class Actinopteri; order Salmoniformes; family Salmonidae; genus Salvelinus; species Salvelinus namaycush. The sequence continues at coordinate 13,592,583 of NC_052340.1, read as the reverse complement.
GTCGCCTGCAGCAAAAGCCTCTATCCCGTCCTCTGGCTAGGCAGAGTACTTGAGGATTTTAGTTACCTCGGTGTAACAAGGGCCTAGCCGTGCGGCCCTACCAACCCTTCTATTTATTCGTTGTATTCCTTGTCTGATGATCCTCAACACATATGATTTGGACATCATAGAGAATCATCAGACAAGGTAAATTACTTTTCACTATACTCTGCTTGTATTGACTACTTTGACATTAAGGCACGAGCAATATATAGACTGGTATATCTTGAGAATTGTGTTGTATCCTGGAAAGTCACTCCATTTAAAAAAGTAAAAGGACGCAGTTGTGTTGGAGAGAAATCTCCTGGAGAGCAACAAGTTCCATCTTTTGGAGTACCAGAGACAACTTCAGTTTGAAAGATTGAAAAAGCCCAGATATAAGTAAGCCTCGTAGAGAGTCAAGGGTCACCAAAAAAGGAGTCAGTATCTAGGCAGTAGGCAGTGAAAAGTGTAACCATAAGAAATTTGGAGACAATAAGAGATTGAAATATTATACACAGCAGAGGCTGCCAATATTACTCTTATAGACACCAGTTTCGGGAAGGACCAAGGGAATAGAGCTTAAGGTAAATATATTGTTATTTGCTTTGTTTAAGAGTTATAAGAAGTGTTTAAGCTGATTGTATTTGCAATAGTATCTGGCATAGCATAACGCATTAAGGATTGATTGAGCATTATTGATGTATTAGGACTGTATAACCATTTAACTGTAATAACGTGTATAAGACAAAAAACAGAGTGACTTAAATAAAAGCTTGAAACTTTGACAACTAGGCCAGAGAACCTATCTGGAGAGCAAACGCCTTTGACACTCTCGCTAAACGGAAACCCTGGTTATAGGTTGAAGTGATAGCACTAAAGAATATTTCATTGTGTGGACAATAATATATCTTTGGAAAAGTCAAACATATAACAATACTAGTTTCCAAGTGACTACTAGCTGACGAGCATAATAACTAACGGAAGATTAGTTATTAGGTATTGATATATAAGAGAAGAAGACACAAGGTAAGGGAGTATAGGAAGAATCTATAAACATAAAGTAATAAAGTACTCATCTATCCAAGGCCCCACACTAGACCGGGGAAATAAGGGAGTGACAACGTGAACGAAGGAACAAACCCAACTCACGCGAAGGGCCAGTACGAATAAATAGAAGGGTTGGTAGGGCCGCACGGCTAGGCCCTTGTTACACCGAGGTAACTAAAATCCTAAAGTACTCTGCCTAGCCAGAGGACGGGATAGAGGCTTTTGCTGCAGGCGACGGGCAAAAGTCAGCACCGTGACAATAGTTTTTTGGGCCTTTTCCCCCAGCATTGTCCGTCCCAGCCATACCCGCGGCAGCAGGAAGAATTAAGTCCTCCACAATAGTGGGGGCTTGCCTGTCCTAGCTACTCGGTAGCTCACCATATAAGGTGCTTCTAGCCCCTTCTTATTAATGGTATCTGTTGCTTTTATACATGTCTTACTACTTGAAAGTTGTCATTATTCTCGCTCAAAAAACTCACGTGGCTTATTTGTCAAATACAGGCTATCTGTATTTAACATTGTGTTGTTATTTCGCTGAACACTAGATGGTTTCATTTAATTTTTTGGCAGCGAAACGAGGCTACTCAGGCGAGAGAAAAAAACTCACCCAAAGGTATAGCCCTGTTGGAAAATATAAATGTACTGTTTGAAAATGTGAAGAAAACATACATTTATAATTGTATAATAATAATTTAAAAAAAAAATGTGAATCACATTTGGGTGAGTCATTGACGGCATTGCGCGTACCCCACTTTGGGAATACCTGCCTTAGAGGATGATGGACTGACGTTTCTCTTTGCTTATTTGAGCTGTTCTTGACATAATATGGACTTGGTCTTTTACCAAATAGAGCTGTCTTCTGTATACCAACCCTACCTTGTCACAACACAACACAGCTCAAACGCATAAGAAGGAAATAAATTCCACAAATTAACAAGGCACACCTGTTGATTGAGATAATGCCAAGAGTGTGCAAAGGTGTCATCAAGGCAAAAGGTGGTTACTTTGAAAAATCTCAAATCTCAAATATATTTACATTTGTTTAACACTTTTTTGGTTACTACATGATTCCATATGTGTTATTTTATAGTTTTGATGTCTTCACTATTATTCTACAATGTAGAAAATAGTAAAAATAAATTAAAACCTTTGAATGAGTAGGTGTGTCCAAACTTTTGACTGGTACTGTATATATTTGGTGCTTAATGAACAAGACCCATATTTGATATGTTCCATCTATACTCGCCGTAGACTAAAGACTGAAATTGACTAAATGAGAATGACTAAACCAGGAGTTTTTCCTTACCTTTTGACCTGACCAGGTACAACTCTGACAAGCTCTGACAATGATGACCCAACAAAGAGTACTTACCCACACAGGTCTTCCTGTCCTCAGCCAGTTGGTATGCTTGGTTACAGGAGCAGAGAGGTCCGTTGGTGGTGTGTTCACAGTGGTGGGAGCATCCTCCGTTGTTCTTCTCACAGCTGTTCACGATCTCCATCTCAATACCTGCAAATAGGAGGATACAACCAGTGTAGTGAAGGCTGGCACCCAACAACAGTATCCGTTTGCAATAAACCAAGACATTAGCCATCTTTCACACATTAGCCATCTTTCACACATTAGCCATCTTCCACACATTAGCGTCACAAGAACATACTACAATTAGGGTCAGGGAGATTTTCCCGATCATGTCACCTGACTAGGACAAACTCCTGTCCTTAGTTATAAGCCTACGACGAGGGACCCAGGCTTCTTTTTGGCCCTAACTATGATATTACACAACTGTGATTTTGCCTGCTTTAGTTGAATTTACTGAATGTAAGTCGCTTTGGGTAAGAAGAGCATCTGCTAAATGACTCTAATGTAAATGATCATGTGTACTCACGGTAGCACTGTTTGCCGTCAGCGCCCAGCTCAAAGCCAGGGTTACACACACAGCTGAAGGAGCCCAGGGTGTTGACACAGCGATGGGCACACATGGCCTGGCCCGAGCTGCACTCATCTATGTCTACAAAGGATAGCATGATATACTGTAAGTCAATAGGGCACAGTCACAAAGCACAAGCAGATATTATATTACAGGGATCCCATTTTTATTGATATGAGGCTATGAATGAGGCTAGGAATATAAGCTAGGTACAACATGACCACTTCCTCTGTTTTCGAGGCGGGGAAAATGCTTCTGGTTAAGAAATTGACTTGTGGGTCAGTGATCTGCTCTTGACCTTTCATCACAGTAATGCTAAAGCACAAGCCTGGTGGTGGGCTGCTCTGGGTGATTATGAAGCATACTGCAAACACACACACACAAAGGCATGCACACACACACACACACACACACACACACACACACACACACACACACACACACACACACACACACACACACACACACACACACAGAGTGTTGTATTTAATGAACTTGCCTAAACCCTATAGCCTTCTAGCCACCCCATGTTATAGTAGTAACTTCTAGCCACCCCATGTTATAGTAGTAACTTCTAGCCACCCCATGTTATAGTAGTAACTTCTAGCCACCCCATGTTATAGTAGTAACTTCTAGCCACCCCATGTTATAGTAGTAACTTCTAGCCACCCCATGTTATAGTAGTAACTTCTAGCCACCCCATGTTATAGTAGTAACTTCTAGCCACCCCATGTTATAGTAGTAACTTCTAGCCACCCCATGTTATAGTAGTAACTTCTAGCCACCCCATGTTATAGTAGTAACTTCTAGCCACCCCATGTTATAGTAGTAACTTCTAGCCACCCCATGTTATAGTAGTAACTTCTAGCCACCCCATGTTATAGTAGTAACTTCTAGCCACCCCATGTTATAGTAGTAACTTCTAGCCACCCCATGTTATAGTAGTAACTTCTAGCCACCCCATGTTATAGTAGTAACTTCTAGCCACCCCATGTTATAGTAGTAACTTCTAGCCACCCCATGTTATAGTAGTAACTTCTAGCCATAGCATTAATCAGCTTTAGGCCCCACACACACAGACAGCACAGCCCCAGTCATGGTACATACGGCCCCGGAGGGCTGGGTCATAAAGTCTCAGCTCTATTGGCCCCGAGACAATGGCAACTCTCTGATGAATGACACCTTTGTTTTGTCCAGCAGCACTGATTTGAAGAATAACAAACGTTTACATTAACGGAGTGTCAGTTAAACCACCATTAAAACCCAATGTTCACAAAGTTCATGAGATGGATAGAGGTGATGATTTTTCAGTGGCCAGTTCTCAATGAGGGCTTTAATGGACTAGGCTTGCTTTCTTAAGAGGGTTCAGGTGGTGGAGATTTATAGACAAGTTCGTAAAAGTCTCTTTCACTCTAGGACATTTCTGGGAAGGTTGTCTGCATGTAACAGCATATTGAAATATGAGAACCATAGTTTGTGTGTGTGTGTGTGCATATCAGCGCATTTCCAGACATACTGTACACGTGTGTGCTCTTACCCTCACAGCCCTGGCTGTCTCTGGCCAGTGTGTACCCAGGTCTGCAGCTGCACTCTGCTTGACCGTCCACAGAATGACACAGCTGAGCACAGCCTCCATTCCTGTCCACACAGGGGTCCCTCACTGAGACAGACAGACAGACAGACAGACAGACAGACAGACAGACAGACAGACAGACAGACAGACAGACAGACAGACAGACAGACAGACAGACAGACAGACAGACAGACACAGAGGGCAGACAGACAGAGACAGACAGACAGACAGACAGACAGACAGACAGACAGACAGACAGACAACCACAGAGGGCAGACAGACAGAGACAGACAGACAGACAGACAGACAGACAGACAGACAGACAGACAGACAGACAGACAGACAGACAGACAGACAGACATACAGACAGACAGACAACCACAGAGGGCAGACAGACCAGGCCACAGTCAGCACAGCATGTGACTTTATGACCTTCATGTAACTCAGTGTCAATTTGCTGAGAAGGTTTTACTTAGTCATGTCCTGGTCATGTCCTGGTCATGCCAAAACCAAAACCTGCCTCCTGTTCTTTATATGTAACTCTTTGCTCTCCATTCTAACATAAAGATACTATTGTTGTAACTGTAGGGAAGTCAGAGCACCATATCCAATGTAGTCAAGACTCACACTCGCAGTGCTTCCCATCCCTCTTCAGCTGGTAGTTCATACGACACTCGCACTTGTAGTGGTCGTTGCCCATGTCCACACACTTCTGCTCACAGCCGCCATTCTTCACCAAGCAGGAGTTCACAGCTTCATAGTTGGGACAGACAGAAGGACAGACACAAGAAATGAACAACTTCACATATGACAGACTAGAGAAAAATATTTCTGTGTGCAAATGAAATGATGTGGCAACTGTCAGGAGAGAGGTATTCGACAGCATGGTGAGGTAGTTAGAAATGTAGGATCTTAATGTAATCACTATTTTGTTGCTGAGCATTTTATGCACGGCAGGAAAAGCAAACTTGTATTGTATTTGAGTTTTAAAAAGGCTTCTAAAGTTTGCAATTTCCACTTTGAAATTTCAGACTTGATTTGCCCTAACAAAAAATTTATCAACCCCTACAAAAATTAACATGAATTATAATCACATTTTCTGTTGCTGCAGGATTATTTTCATGCTGTAGCAAACTAACTCAAATTAAGATCCTACATCTGTACTTTGGCTAATGTTGTCTTTGATCACCATTTGGTGAGTAAAGGAGTAACCCTTCCTAGAGACCTGTCACTAAAGTGTGAATCCAAAGAAGGAAGAACCATATTGTGGGCTACAACAATGTTGGACCAGCTCCATCTTTTCACGACGCCATAATGGGAACTTGTGATTACAGAAAGCTCTAAAGACTGGAAATTGGAAAATGATGGTTCCAGGTTCCAGCTTCTCCAGAGGGTGCCCCTGGTGGGGTTCTAATGATCTTTCCATCCGTGAGTATCCCTCTTATGATTTACTCCTGTGCTGAATAAGGAAGTCAGTGCTGGGCCTTCAGGGTGCCTTAAAGACAGACCAGATTACACAGACGGCCTGTAAAACCAGAGGGGGATAGGTTTGCTTTAACTGTGATGACTTCAGCAGACGCAATTAGGAAGCCAAGCAGAGACACCTCCCCTCTCATCCCCCTCATCCCTCAACCACCACCCACCAATCCTGAGTCTACACACAGGGCTGGAGACAACAGTGAACTTTGTCTTCACTAACACTAATGCTCCCACACAAGTGATATTTGATCAGGTTTTATTGATTATAGGGAGCAGCAAATAGTGAGTGGGCATTGCTTTTTTTCTAAGTTTTTTTTTTGTCCAGCTCCTGTGCCAATAGGTTGGACCTACATAAACACTCTAATTTCCAACGTTGGGAATCTAAAACCTTTTCTTGTCCTCCTTATGGAGCCTCAAGTACTTGATGTAGTTTCCCATCAATATAGACCAACTGGTAGTCGTGTGGTAGAGTATCTGTGTTCTCTCACGTTGGAACTGTGTGCTGGAGACACAAAACAGAGACACTTTCTCCGTTGGTGGAAGTGTGAATCGCAGTCCAGTCTCCTGGAGTTTCAAAGGCAGCACCAGATGTTAGCTTTGTTAGCTACGCAGGCGCAAACCAAAAAGTAGCGTCATTCGAAATGGCAAGAAGCAAAACCTAATAAAATGAATTAGGTAGTAACCTACGGAACAGATGATGGAAAATGTGTGGAGGAGATTGTTTGGTGAACTGTGCTTGTGTAATGAGTAACCTTGACTGAGACCTGAATATTGGAGTATTAGCTCTCAATGCCTAAACCAATGCCTTTAACTCAGAGGGCTGACTTTAACTCAGAGGGCTGACTTTAACTCAGATGGCTGACTTTAACTCAGAGGGCTAACTTTAACTCAGAGGGCTGACTTTAACTCAGAGGGCTGACTTTAACTCAGAGGGCTAACTTTAACTCAGAGGGCTGACTTTAACTCAGAGGGCTAACATAATCTTGAGTTGTGCTGACGACCGGGATCGAATCTGGTCTCACATGGTCATTACTCACCAATGCAGGTCCTTCCATCAGTGTGCATGCGGAAGCCCTGGCTGCACTCACAGTGGTAGGAGCCTGCCGTGTTCACACAGGTCTGCTGGCAGCCGCCATTCAGCTCCTCACACTCATTCGCGTCTACGGAGGAGACAGATGGACAGACAATCAAACCTGGGTTCAAAAAGTATTTGAAATTGTTTAAACTTTGAGCCTGCATGGAGTGCCATATGGGCGGAGTTTCTACGTTTGGTCGTATTTCATTGGTTCCTTTGAGCCAGGCAAGCTGAAAAAGGTATTCTAATGATTTCACATACTGTTTGATCCCAGGTCTGCAGACAACATTCTCAGACACTCTCAAAGCAAGTGTGCTGCAGAACAAGTTCATTTTAATAGGAGGTTGCGCCAGTGAATTCCCTCTATGGGCATTGATGAAGGAAGTTTGAAGGAATGCTTTTTTATGATTGAATAATACACAAACCTTTAGACAACATTTGTGACTTGAGCACTCTAAAAGACATGAACCAAAAAAGGGCCACATTCATAAGGAGACTAATATGTGTGTTACAGTTATGTGTCCCAAATGGCAGCCTATTCCCTATATAGTGCACTACTTTTGACCAGAGCTCTATGGGGCCTGTGTTATGATGGGATGCTTGTCATGACCCACGACCGTGTCACACTTAGGAATGCAGTAAAAATGTTCCGGCACTGAAGTTATTTTTTGTTTGACAACAATCTCTGTGAAGCATAGTTGGACGCTGACGCAATAAGAAGGTTGGCTTGATGACGGAAGTGATGACTTCACAAGAGACCGTTTCAGGAACACAATGTTTATGACCCCTTTATAGACTAACTCACCACTTTGATACAATTAAATCAACCATTAATATTGAATCACCAATTGGACACACATTCTCTTCATCAGTGGAAGTTTGCGTACAGCGCTTTGCTGTTAACTGTAATGACTAGTTCCAGGAGTATGTTCTGACCACATGACCCAATTAGGAAAAACTCATGGACCCTACTTATAGCCCTCTGAATTGGAGTGCAGAGTTCTTCCTGGTCAGGTCATGTGGTCAGGAATTCCTCTAGCCCTAGTATTGATGATTCACCACTGACACTCTTTCAACACAGGTTGTCCACTATGCAGCAGACCTGAGTGTTTAGGACCATTCCAGAACCATTCTGGTACATCTAAACACATGTTCCATGTTGTTCCATGTTCTAGGGAGCAGATGCATGATGAGGAGACAACATACCTGCGTGCTCCTCCAAGGACAGTCAACGTTTACCACCCATTTGGAGAACACAAACGAGTCGAGCTGTTTCAACTACTTTCTGGTTCCTGCTAATCCCTAGTGGGATTTGCACTGCAGGCTACTACTGGTGATGACAGTAGCACTGATACAGAGTCAGACGGATTTTCACTCCCCCTAATGGTTTATCTTATGATTGGGGCTAAGGTAATCTGATACCAGATCTGGGGTTAAGGGCATTCTCTATTCAACACAGCAGTCTCAGCTCGTGGGAATGTCCTCATAACGAACTAAATGCTACTTTAATTAGGTAACCTCCACTAGAAGAGGCTAAGAGCGGGTCAAAGAGGAGGGCTGTCCGCCGTGTAAGGAGCCTTTTCATAACCGGCGCATAGATTGTGATCAGGTTCAAGGACTGAAAAGTCACATGCCATTCCATTTAGACCAATCCGCTGCCTCGCTGAGTGAAGATACCTGAACGGTAATAGATGCAGCGAAAGTTTGGAAGGTAACATATTTAAGGTTCGTCGTGTGAGAGGATTTCAGCAGGATACAAAGGACATCTTTCATTCAAACGTAAGGCTGAGACTCTGGGAGTTGGGTTGGGGGTTGAATGTCGTCTGAATGTTATTGTGTGGCAGTCTTGACCTGAGCAGAAGAGGCTGGGTCTGCGTGAGAGGCTGACAGCTATTTGGGGAGGTGTCCGCCCATCCCCCGCATCTCAACTCCAAAACTCCACTCTCCTAGGATTAACACCATCCTATGTGGAGGGTTGCAGACAGAAACATTTAACCCTGGAATGGTCTGTTCCAAAATCAAAAAGGGTTTGTTATTTGCCCTTGAAAGCTGTTACAGAGCACACTAGCCCTGGAACATGGCTCCTACAGACTCCTACACCATTTCTGAGATGTCTTCAGTTTATCTCTTCACTAGTGTCACTACAGTGATCAAACCCTCACTAGAGGGTGGTCTGCTAAGCTCTTTTGTGTCTCTGACTCTTCCTGTGTCTCTGTCTGAAGTGGAGAAAACAGCACAACACAGAGCCTGCAAGAGGACATTTGTGGATGACCTACGCCCAATCCTAGAGGAGCATTTTAAGGTTTAAGGTTTTAAGGTTTAAGTCCTTCTCTGCCCTCCTGACCACCACACCCACCCAGGAGGCCCAGTTCGCCCTCTTTCTCACCCTGACAGGCCTTGCCATCCGGGCCCAGTCGACTGCCCTCGGGGCACTTGCAGTAGAAGCTTCCAATGGTGTTGCAGCAATGTCCCTCACAGCCGCCGTTAGCTGTCGAGCACTCGTTGACATCTGGGGAAGGAAGGAAAGCCAGAACCTCAGTTTTTATAGCCTACAAACTGCAATGTAAGCAAAACTGAACCCAAATCCATTGTAAACTGTGGAGCTTTGGAGCTTCTCCCTTCTTTGGTTGAATCATTCCCCCTCTGTTTTGTAAGACGTTTTTCTCTCTCAACCATAAAGGAAGTCTCTCAAAACTTTCAGTGAGTTCATGTTCTCTCCCTGACTTTGTAGATGTCCCAGCGGTCCAACAAAGGGCCATCTTTAAGACAGACCCGGCTTTAAGACAGACCCGGCTTTAAGACAGACCCGGCTTTAAGACAGACCCGGCTTTAAGACAGACCCGGCTTTAAGACAGACCCGGCTTTAAAACAGACCCGGCTTTAAGACAGACCCGGCTTTAAGACAAACCCAGCTTTAAGACAGACCCAGCTTTAAGACAGACCCAGCTTTAAGACTGACCCAGTAGTGCTTTGATGACTCTGTTTCCAGAGAGAAAAACTAAACCATGTCCTAACCTCAGTCCTGTTGTTCATCTGCTGGGGCCAATGTAGCTGGAAGCAAAGCATAAGGAACAGGGGAAGCTAGCTACATAATATAGCTTACATATGCCATACACATTGATAAGGAAGAGCCCGGCAAACTCTTGTTTTGAGGTTCAGAGTCAGTGTAAAACAGGTTAAAGCTAAAGCACACTCTTTTCATCACTCCACAGACAGATGCTTGGACTTAAATTGCAGTCATTACTTTGCATGAGAATGTAAACAGGTACTTCCAATTAAATGACGATGCTGACAGAGTCAGTCGGGCATGAGAACTGTTTTCATGCTCTTCACATTTTCTCGCTTTCTTTTTTTTCTCCTCTGAAATGGTTTCCAGCTTGTTGCTGCCTGGTTGTTTACCCCTTGTTCTCTTACATTAATACTACAGGCTCTGTGGTGCTGGTATAATGACTTCGATCAGCTCCTTTTTACAGAGATCTTGTGCATGGAGAGTGGAATGTCTTCAAAGGAGATATCATTCAACACAATATACTGCTAATACAATCAAGCTGTGTCAATCAACCACACTCAACATGTGTGAGAGTTTCTCATTCAGATATTATTTGAGTGTGCTCCATTTCAAACCCAAATGTGCATAGAGTAGCGGTAAATGTTTGCACAATGTCATAGTTTGTTTCTTTACGTGCACATGGAGTAGCATTTGAGCTTTCTAGCTGAATCAGTACAGCCGTTGTTAGATGGTTCTGAGTTCCACCATGGCTCACTATGGGGACAGACAAGAGGTCCCTGACTAGAGTTCATTGGTCTTCTGTGTGCTGATCAAACGATTGTGTGGTTTGAAGTTCCTGTAGTTGAGATGTATTGGGACAACAGCTTATTGTCAGTCAGTACGGGAATGTGTGGACAGAGGTGTGAGAATTCTCTAATGCCTGTCAAGGGAATCTCACACACACACACACACACACACACACACACACACACACACACACACACACACACACACACACACACACACACACACACACACACACACACACACACACACACACACACACACACACACACACTGGCCAATCCTCCATCCTGACAGCCTCCTATGAGAAGTGTTCCCCTGGTGGGTCATATCTTATGGTGGAGGAAGACGTTTGACATTCTGTCCCTGTATGTTTGCTAATGATTTACTGTGAACTCGTGGCTATAAATAAACGAATGGTGCCATTGGCCCTTAAATTACCAAACATTTCACAAGAGTGAAAGAGAGAGAGTGAGAGAGAGAGAGAGAGAGAGAGAGAGAGAGAGAGAGAGAGAGGGAGAGAGAGAGAGACAGGGACAGAGAGACAGAGACAGAGAGAGAGACAGAGAGGGAGAGAGAGACAGAGAGAGAGAGAGGCAGAGAGAGAGAGAGGCAGAGAGAGAGAGAGGCAGAGAGAGAGAGAGAGGCAGAGAGAGAGAGAGAGAGAGAGAGCGAGAGAGAGGCAGAGAGAGAGAGAGAGAGAGAGGCAGAGAGAGGGGCAGAGAGAGAGGCAGAGAGAGAGAGAGAAAGAGGCAGAGAGAGAGAGAGAGAGGCAGAGAGAGGCAGAGAGAGGGGCAGAGAGAGAGAGAGAGAGAAAGAGGCAGAGAAAGAGGCAGAGAGAGAGAAGGGGGTATAAGAAGTGGAGTCAGCTCTGTGAGTTAGCAGTCTTTTACAACCATTTGGCTCTTTTTTGTTTGTGTAGATTGAGACCACATGACAAATCAGGGTCTCCCCATAGCAAAACTGTGTATGTTGGAGCCCAGATAATTACTGAGCGCAGTCTTAACTCCCTAACCACATCGCTGCCCGTGGCTCTTCTCGTTCCTATCCGAGGGAAGCAGGAAGCACACCACATTATTACCTTAACCGTATAATAATTATGGTCATTAATGTTTGTTTAGGCCTTGCAGCTGAGACGTTGACAATAAGGAAGTCTCCTTTTAATCCCCTTTTGAACTTCTAAAGCTTATGCAACGGGAAATCTAAAGAACGCACAGCAAAGGAGGAGAGTAATACAACAGAGAGCACTGAAAGACACGCAGATGCTTTGGCAATAAAAGATAAGCAGGCTGAGAGCTTGCTAATCTGCTCCTGTTGGAGTCCTCAGTGAGCTTTCACACACGCGTGCATGACCACACACACACACACACACACACACACACACACACACACACACACACACACACACACACACACACACACACACACACACACACACACACACACACACTGTCCATGAGCCTCTGTGGCCTAGCGCGGAGGGAAGACATCCATCCAACAAGAGAAACTGTACAGGAATTCCAAACAGACATCAGAATGACCATTCCTCCAACTCCGATAGAACACACGCACACACACACACACACACACACACACACACACACACACACACACACACACACACACACACACACACACACACACACACACACACACACACACACACACACACACACACACACACACACACACACAGCCATCAGAAACACTATCTATCAGACAGCAAATGATGTTTTATGTCTCTACGAAGTGTTGTTGGTCATGTCAGAGTTTGGTAGCTGGCCATGTCATTATCATTGCACAAATATTATAGGCTGCCATACAGAAGATACATAGCAGCCCAGCCGTTAACTGTAATCAGTAGCAGGCGAGAACAGCAGACCGACTGTAGCTAGACATAGACAGACAGAGACAGACAGACTGTAGCTAGACATAGACAGACAGACAGACTGTAGCTAGACATAGACAGACAGAGACAGACAGACTGTAGCTAGACATAGACAGACAGAGACAGACAGACTGTAGCTAGACATAGACAGACAGACAGACTGTAGCTAGACATAGACAGACAGAGACAGACAGACTGTAGCTAGACATAGACAGACAGACAGACTGTAGCTAGACATAGACAGACAGAGACAGACAGACTGTAGCTAGACATAGACAGACAGACAGACTGTAGCTAGACATAGACAGACAGAGACAGACAGACTGTAGCTAGACATAGACAGACAGAGACAGATAATGGAAGTGAGTCACCGCTACAGGCAGAGGGGGAGAGGAGGACAGGAAAGAAGAAGAAACAAGACAGTTAAAGAAATAGAGGGAGGGAGACATATGGATGGACAGAAAACAGCCGTGAGAGAGATGGGGGCAGAGGGAAAGAAGGTCCAAAATATGTTTCTGGACTGACCCAGCAGAGACCATATGTAGCAATCCCTTATGGGTTGAGAGTGCCCTTACTGCAAAGAATTAAGGACTGGTGTGCTCAACTCTGATATCTTTGCATAGAAGCAGTCTCTTTGGCTGCAAGGTTAGAAGTTCATAATATAACCTAAAACTAACTTAAACTGATTAAGGTTGTTGCTAAAACACGTCTGTTCATCTCAGCTCCTAAAAATGAATGAAATCGTTTATGCCTTTTGCCAAAGAGTGTGGTTAGCCATGTGAGACTCATCAGGACTATTTTCCAATGCTGGGATTAGGTCATCCCTGAGCCTCACCTGAGAAACATTGCTTACAAACACGTAATGGATGAAGTGTGTTTGACTGGGTAGTACTGACTATGACTGGAATGTTGTATCCCTGTTGGTGGATCGATCTCATTTGATAAATGCTTTCACTTGCATTTGTCTACATGCAAATAAACATTGACTCCATTGAGAATAATTATTTGTGCAATGCAAACGACATGGCCAGCTACCAAACTGTGTTTATGATGATAAAGGTAGGTAACAACACATCTGCCACGCTGATCCTCAACAAAGGGGCCCCTCAGGGGTGCGTGTTCAGTTCCCTCTTGTACTCCCTGTTCACCCATGACTGCACGGCCAGGCACGACTCCAACACCATCATTAAGTTTGCCGATAACACAACAGTGGTAGGCCTGACAACTGACAACGATGAGACAGCCTATAGGGAGGAGGTCAGAGACCTGGCCATGTGGTGCCAGGACAGCAACCTCTCCCTCAACGTGAGCAAGACAAAGGAGATGATTGTGGACTACAGAAAAAGGAGGACTGAGCACACCCCCATTCTCATCAACAGGGCTGAAGTGGAGCAGGTTGAGAGCTTCAAGTTCCTTGGTGTCCACATCACCAACAAACTATCATGGTCCAAACACACCAAGACAGTCGTGAAGAGGGCACGACAACGCCTATTCCCCCTCAGGAGACAGAAAAGATTTGGCATGGGTACTCAGATCCTCAAAAAGTTATACAGCTGCACCATCGAGAACATCCTGACTGGTTGCATCCCTGCCTGGTATGGCAACTGCATGGCCTCTGACCGCAAGGCACTACAGAGGGTAGCGTACAGCCCAGTACATCACTGGGGACAAGCTTCCCGCCATCCAGGACCTCTATACCAGGCGGTGTCAGAGAAAGGCCCAAATAATTGTCAAGGACTCCAGCCACCCTAGTCATAGACTGTTTTCTCTGCTACCGCACGGCAAGCGGTACCGGAGCGCCAAGTATAGGTCAAAAAGGCTTCTTAACAGCTTCTACCCCCAAGTCATAAGACTCTTGAATAGTTTATCAAATGGCTACCTGGACTATTTGCATTGTCCCCCCCCCCCCATTTTTACACTGCTGCTATTTTCTGTTTGTTATCCATGCATAGTCACTTTACCTCTACCTACATGTACATATTACCTCAATTACCTCGACTAACCAGTGCCCTCGCACATTGACTCTGTACCAGAACCCCCTGTATATAGCCTCACTATTGCTATTGTTTGTTATATTTCTATTTTAATTAATAAAAATAAAAAATCTAACTGCATTGTTGGTTAAGTAAGCATTTCACTGTAAGGTGTACTACACCTGTTGCATTCGACTCATGTGACAAATAAAATGTGATTTGATTTTGATTTGATGTGTTTTTGGTGTAACATGATACTCTACTTCAGGGTTTCCCAAACTCGGTCCTGGGTTGGGAAACCCTGCTCTATTGCATAACACATAAATAATACCCAACAGCTCTTGGACAGGTTTAAAATGTGTATGTCCGCACGGCCTCAGAAACCAAGGATGGGTCGCCATATTGTCATTCCAGGCCACACCCACACTTGGTTTCTAAGGACAAGCAGGGTCACCTGGGAGAGAGAGAACGAAAATAAAAGGTACCCTTGTTACCCCTCCTACTTCAACCATGCCCTACACCACCTCACCAGCACCTGATCGACCCCTAGCCTCTACCCCCTTGGCACTAGATCTGAGAGGATTGGATTGGTGAATCCAAGAGGTAAGAGGAAAGGTGGAGCTATTCCTTCAAACTAGGCGATCTATTCAGATATACAGTACTTGAATTGTCAAGGGATAGGGGTGGCTAGTGGTTGATTTGGAGCTCAACATTTGAGAGTGAAAGTAGTAGTAGTAGGACCTCCCACCCCAACGCTGCCCTACACACCACCTCAACACACACTACCTCAACACACACTGCTCAACCCAACATTGGTTCAGCACATTCTTCCTCAGCAAGCGTTATGTAAGGAGGCCTTCCGCCTAGTGCCCCCCCACTTCCCTGCTCTTTTCATTAACTCATTGGGAGGTCATATCAGCCCCTGACCCCGTGACCCCATCCTCCAGAGATCAAATCAAATCAAATTTTATTTGTCACATACACATGGTTAGCAGATGTTAATGCGAGTGTAGCGAAATGCTTGTGCTTCTAGTTCCGACAATGCAGTAATAACCAACAAGTAATCTAACCTAACAATTCCACAACTACTACCTTATACACACAAGTGTAAAGGGATAAAGAATATGTACATAAAGATATATGAATGAGTGATGGTACAGAACGGCATAGGCAAGATGCAGTAGATGGTATAGAGTACAGTACAGATGGTATAGAGTACAGATGCCCACTTTGTTCCCATTGTGCAGACCCTGATGAGCTCTCAATAACAGGTCCCCATCGTTAATCATTATTCTCCAAGAGCCAGGAGCAGGAATAATCTAGTTGACAGATGTCATGCACGCTTAATTAGCATGTGCTGCTGCTGGGGGAGAGGACCTTAGGAGTGGTGATAGGCAAGAAGTCAGGAAGTTATCCATTGTCTCAAGCAGGAAGAGATTACTAGTAATAGCAGAGACGGAAGAGGACACCCCATTCACTGTTTTTTTCTGGTTCAATAAAAGTAGACCAGACCCAGCTACTACTGTTGCATTGGTGTCTATGCGAGACACACCCAGTTAAGTAGACTGGAACTGACTATTTTATTTCAATGGTAAACTGAGTGAACTATCTTCATTTACTGAGTGAATTATCTTCATTTATCTACCATCTTTGGTAATAGCCAGCAGACATGTGTTGATGGACTATATGCACTGACCCTTTTGACTCATCACATACTATTATCTATCCTGTTGCCTAGTCATTTTATCCCTACCTTTATGTACATATCTACTTCAATTACCTCATACCCCTGCACATCGTCTCGGTACTGGTACCCTGTGTATATAGCTATCATTACTCATTGACTCAGTACTGGTGTAACCGATGTGAAATGGCTAGCTAGTTAGCGGTGGTGCGCGCTAATAGCGTTTCAATCGGTGACGTCACTCGCTCTGAGACCTTGAAGTAGTTGTTCCCCTTGCTCCGCAAGGGCCGCGGCTTTTGTGGCGCGATGGGTAACGATGCTTCGTGGGTGTCAGTTGTCGATGTGTGCAGAGGGTCCCTGGTTTGAGCCCAGGTAGGGGCGAGGAGAGGGACGGAAGCTATACGGTTACATTGATGCTGTTGACCCGGATCACTGGTTGCTGCGGAAAAGGAGGAGGTCAAAAGGGGGGTGAGTGTAACCGATGTGAAATGGCTAGCTAGTTAGCGGTGGTGCGCGCTAATAGCGGTTCAATTGGTGACGTCACTTGCTCTGAGACCTTGAAGTAGTTGTTCCCCTTGCTCTGCAAGGGCCGCGGCTTTTGTGGTAATGACGCTTCGTGGGTGTCAGTTGTCAATGTGTGCAGAGGGTCCCTGGTTCGGGGCGAGGAGAGGGACGGAAGCTATACAGTTACACTGGTACCCTGTGTATATAGCTAAGTTATCATTACTCATTGACTCAGTACTGGTACCCTGTGTATATAGCTAAGTTATCATTACTCATTGACTCAGTACTGGTACCCTGTGTATATAGCTAAGTTATCATTACTCATTGACTCAGTACTGGTACCCTGTGTATATAGCTAAGTTATCATTACTCATTGACTCAGTACTGGTACACTGTGTATATAGCTACGTTATCATTACTCATTGACTCAGTACTGGTAACGTGTGTATATAGCTAAGTTATCATTACTCATTGACTCAGTACTGGTACCATGTGTATATAGCTAAGTTATCATTACTCATTGACTCAGTACTGGTACCTTGTGTATATAGCTAAGTTATCATTACTCATTGACTCAGTACTGATACCCTATGTATATTGCTAAGTTATCGTTACTCATTGACTCAGTACTGGTACCCTGTGTATATAGCTAAGTTATCATTTCTCATTGACTCAGTACTGGTACCTTGTGTATATAGCTACGTTATCATTACTCATTGACTCAGTACTGGTACCCTGTGTATATAGCTAAGTTATCATTACTCATTGACTCAGTACTGGTACCCTGTGTATATAGCTAAGTTAACGTTACTCATTGACTCAGTACTGGTACCCTGTGTATATAGCTAAATTATCATTACTCATTGACTCAGTACTGGTACCCTGTGTATATAGCTAAGTTATCATTACTCATTGACTCAGTACTGGTACCCTGTGTATATAGCTAAGTTATCGTTACTCATTGTGTATTTATTCCTTGTGTTATATTTCTGTTATTTCTCTCTGTATTGTTGGGAAGGGCCTGTAAGTAAGCATTTCACTACACCTGTCTACACCTGTTGTTTACAAAGCATGTGACAAATAAAATGTGATTTAATTTGATTTAGAGCGTTAGCATTTTCCATGCATGATGAAGAGGACACAATAATGACCCAACAATGACCCAAATAATGACCCAATAATGACCCAAATAATGACCCAATAATGACCCAACAATGACCCAAATAATGACACAAGAATGACCCAAAAATGACCCAAATAATGACCCAACAATGACCCAAATAATGACCCAAATAATGACCCAAATAATGACCCAACAATGACCCAAATAATGACCCAAATAATGACCCAATAATGACCCAAATAATGACCCAAATAATGACCCAAATAATGACCCAATAATGACCCAAATAATGATCCAATAATGACCCAAATAATGACCCAACAATGACCCAAATAATGACCCAACAATGACCCACATAAAGACGTTAGCAAGCTGTTGCATATCAACAGCTGCAGTTGACAGTTTCTTGATATGTTGAGCATCTATAGATCAATTTGAAGAATTCAAAGAAGTGTGCAGCCAAAAATGTCTGTAGTCTACTATGTTGCTATTTTAAGTGTGGTGACGAGTGGCTTTTATTTAAGTCTACCTCAGATTTATAGTACAGTAACAATCAGTCTGATTCCTCTGGACCAGAAAGTGAGTTTTTGAAAGAGTTCAGTAAAACAAGCAGCTGTTAGTTTAAGTCCAATATCAACACATTGGTTAATGTAATCAGGGCTATGTGCCACGAGGCCTCATAATGCATGGTATCATTTTCAAATAGAGTTGGACTGAATGATACTCAGGTGGGCCAATGCTTAAAAAAGCACCCATATTAAGTGCTAAGAAAAATATATTCCCATTCATAAATTGTATTATGAATGACTCCATAGAGTACACGTGAAACAATTTTCTTTGAGGCATATTGGAGGCAGTCTATTAGTGTGGGGCTTTGAGGCAGTCTATTAGTGTGGGGCTTTGAGGCCGTCTATTAGTGTGGGGCTTTGAGGCAGTCTATTAGTGTGGGGCTTTGAGGCAGTCTATTAGTGTGGGGCTTTGAGGCCATCTATTAGTGTGGGGCTTTGAGGCCGTCTATTAGTGTGGGGCTTTGAGGCCGTCTATTAGTGTGGGGCTTTGAGGCAGTCTATTAGTGTGGGGCTTTGAGGCAGTCTATTAGTGTGGGGCTTTGAGGCAGTCTATTAGTGTGGGGCTTTGAGGCAGTCTATTAGTGTGGGGCTTTGAGGCAGTCTATTAGTGTGGGGCTTTGAGGCAGTCTATTAGTGTGGGGCTTTGAGGCATTCTATTAGTGTGGGTCTTTGAGGCAGTCTATTAGTGAGGTGCTTTGAGGCAGTCTATTAGTGTGGGGCTTTGAGGCAGTCTATTAGTGTGGAGCTTTGAGGCAGTCTATTAGTGTGGGGCTTTGAGGCAGTCTATTAGTGTGGGGCTTTGAGGCAGTCTATTAGTGTGGGGCGCTTTGAGGCAGTCTATTAGTGTGGGGCTTTGAGGCAGTCTGTTAGTGTGGTGCTTTGAGGGAGTCTATTAGTGTGGGGCTTTGAGGCAGTCTATTAGTGTGGGGCTTTGAGGCAGTCTATTAGTGTGGGGCTTTGAGGCAGTCTATTAGTGTGGAGCTTTGAGGAAGTCTATTAGTGTGGGGCTTTGAGGCAGTCTATTAGTGAGGTGCTTTGAGGCAGTCTATTAGTGTGGGTCTTTGAGGCAGTCTGTTAGTGAGGTGCTTTGAGGCAGTCTATTAGTGTGGGGCTTTGAGGCAGTCTATTAGTGTGGAGCTTTGAGGCAGTCTATTAGTGTGGGGCTTTGAGGCAGTCTATTAGTGTGGGGCTTTGAGGCAGTCTATTAGTGTGGGGCTTTGAGGCAGTCTATTAGTGTGGGGCGCTTTGAGGCAGTCTATTAGTGTGGAGCTTTGAGGCAGTCTATTAGTGTGGAGCTTTGAGGCAGTCTATTAGTGTGGAGCTTTGAGGCAGTCTGTTAGTGTGGGGCTTTGAGGCAGTCTGTTAGTGTGGGGCTTTGAGGCAGTCTATTAGTGTGGGGCTTTGAGGCAGTCTGTTAGTGTGGGGCTTTGAGGCAGTCTATTAGTGTGGGGCTTTGAGGCAGTCTATTAGTGTGGGGCTTTGAGGCAGTCTATTAGTGTGGAGCTTTGAGGCAGTCTATTAGTGTGGAGCTTTGAGGCAGTCTATTAGTGTGGAGCTTTGAGGCAATCTATTAGTGTGGAGCTTTGAGGCAGTCTATTAGTGTGGAGCTTTGAGGCAGTCTATTAGTGTGGTGAAGTATTTGGATCTGAACAAGCTGATCCAAAACTACACAAGAGTACAGACGGTAGCTGTTCAGTTAAAATCACATGACGGGAATGGCTGTATAAGATACTGTTTATGCAAGACGGATGTCAAGGTTAAAAGCGTCAATCAAAGACACAATGACAGAAAATTCGAGAATTACAATGATAGCTGAGGATATGGTTAATATTATGAGTGAGGTGTAAGGTGTGAAGTGTTAGCGTATAAGGGCTGAGGTGTTGCGTTATTACATGTATGAGGCAGAGTGGCGTGAGTCAAGTTAATATCCAGTTGGGTTGTTGAACATATTCATGATAAGATGCCCATGATACAGGTCCTACATCTGGGTTCTACATTTTCAGTCAGTTGATGAGATGGCGTAGTCACAGTGGGTGGGCAGAGGAAGCCATAATGCAACAGCAGGCTGCAATGCATCATGGAGCTGGGTGTCACATCAGTACCTGCATCCCCTGACGATGACCATCCAGGCCAGGTAACCACGAGTCGTATGGCATCAGAATGTGGAGGGATGCCATGCAGCCTAGGTTGGAGTCAGAGGGAAACATCAAGGCAACATAAAGGCACCATTCCTTTTGGCACTCAGCCCATCAATTCTGCCCAGCCTAATGTGCTACACCTCTGCTAACACTATACAAGTGACACACTCTCCCTCTGAAGCTCCCTTAGACCATGCTGAGGTCATACTGTGTGTGTGTGTGTGTTTACATATATACTGTGAAGATAAGTTGGTCTCCATTGAGACAATACAGTACATCCAGGGTCTAGAGGACTACAGATTTGGATGCTATAACACATACCACACACGCTTCAGTCCAGCTTGAAAATCAACAACATCCCATTTATCATCCTTGACATCCACCAGCCATAAAGCACCCAGTGACCCGGTGGGCCTACAATAAACCCACTCTCTGAACCCCTCAACTCTCCTGGGTCTCTTACACCTTCCTCTGCGTTAACCTTGACCTCCCCTCCCAGCTCACTGTCCACCTCCCTGGCCTCCACTGCACTGGGTTGATCCGCGTGATCCCAAAACCCACGGACCGCCAGTTGCCCATCCCTGCCCTGGGACATTAATCATCCGCTAACTGAAGAACTGAAAGACAGACTGACTGACCCACACTGGTTAGGGCCATTTGAGGAGGTGATGGGGTTTCTACAACAGTTCTATATGGAGACAGCTAAAGAAACACACAAGACTGTCTCCCTGATGCAATGGCTGTTTCTAACTACAGTATGAGCCTGGTTGTAGCCACAGTGTCTTCTGACAAGATAACAGAGGTAACTCCACTTGCTGAGGAAACACACAAGCCATCTCCTCTCTCTCACGTCCCTTAGGATAAAGGGTTAAGCTAGCCATACCTCAGGGACACCACTATACAATTTGGATACACTTGTGCTTTCACATCGGTGGAACAAGTCCATGTATAAACCTGTAATAAATGGAAAATGTTTCTCCCCTGACCGTTCTCTGACAAATGGTGATTACCGCTTCCCATCAGGTCCTGGAACAGAACAGACAGCCGGTGGAACAACACTCCGGTGCTCCAATGCTCTTACATAGACCACAGGCCCTCCTGCTAACCTCATTAAGTGTTATTGGCATTGCCGGCCCGGGCCTCCCCCTAAATCCTTCCCCTCTCCACCCAGGAACGTCTCTCTTCCTTCCCCCAGAAGACTGACCTGTTTGAAGTGAAAGAGCACCAGATAAATCAGGTCCTGTGCTGCTGAATCCTAGCCTGTTAAGTCTCTCTTCACGCAGTGGACCACTGCTGTGCAGCTCTATGGAAACCTGTAGGTCTCAAAACTCAGAGGACAGAACCGATAGCCATACTTTCATTTATTATTCAACTCCTCTGAATAGCTGGAATTTGAACCTCAGAGAGGAATGAATAGGATTTCAAGCACACTGTATGTCTTGAGTTCCCACATTTCTTTTGTAACAGTTTGCTGGAAAAACATAGTCTGGAGATTAAGGGGGAAATATTGATCAGTTGTCATGGCAATATCTGATTTCTAACACATCCTTTAGATCCAGCTTTATTTCTCGAGAAAGTAGAAAAGGGAAATACAAAGTGAAATAAGTATTCTGATATGATTTGGTCAAGGCGTCGTTATTTCCCCCGAGAACTACTCATCAAAAACAAACACCATTTTTGACAGCTTGTTTGTTCAGTTGTAATGATAAATTATGAAATATGCAAGCATAGCAATCCGACATTTCATAACTCAAATATCCGCTTGGTAAACAACATTTAGAAAGTTTGCATACAGAAAATACAGTGCATTCGGAACGTATTCAGACCCCTTGACTTTTTCCATGTTTTCTTACGTTACAGCCTTATTCTAAAATGGATTAAATAAATAAGAATCCTCATCAATCTACACACAATCCCTATAATGACAAAGCGAAAACAGGTTTTAGAGATTTTTGCAAATGTATATAAAAAAACAGAAATACCTTATTTACATAAGTATTCAGACCCTTTTCTATGAGACTTGAAATGTAGCTCAGGTGCATCCTGTTCCCATTTATCATCCTTGAGATGTTTCAACAACTTGATTAGAGTCCACCTGTTGTAATTTAAATTGATTGAACATGATTTGGAAAAGCACACACCTGTCTATATAAGGTCATTATATATCATTCTTAAATGGAAGAAGTTTGGAACCACAAAGACACTTCCTAGAGCTGGCTGCCCGGCCAAACAGAGCAATCGGGGAAGAAGGGCCTTGGTCAGGGAGGTGACCAAGAACCCGATGGTCACTCTGACATAGCTCCAGAGTTCCTCTGTGGAGATGGGAGAACCTTCCAGAAGGACAACCATCTCTGCAGCACTCCACCAATCAGGCCTTTATGGTAGAGTGACCAGACAGAAGCCACTCCTCAGTAAAAGGTACATGACAGTTTGCCAAAAGGCACCTAAAGGACTCTCAGACCAAGAGAAACAAATTCTCTGGTCTAATGAAATCAAGATGGAACTCTTTGGCCTGAATGCCAAGCATCACGTCTGGAGGAAACCTGGCACCATCCCTACGGTGAAGCATGGTGGTGGCAGCATCACGCTGTGGAGATGTTTTTAGCGGCCCGGACTGGGAGACTAGTCAGGATCGAGGGAAAGATGAACGGAGCAAAGTACAGAGAGATCCTTGATGAAAACCTGCTCCAGAGCACTCAGGACCTCAGACTGGGACGATAGTTCACCTTCCAACAGGACAACGACCCTAAGCACACAGCCAAGACAATGCAGGAGTGGCTTCAGGACAAGTCTCTGAATGTCATTGAGTGGCCCAGCCAGAGTCCAGACTTGAACCCGATCGAACATCTCTGGAGAGACCGGAAAATAGCTGTGCAACGACACTCCCCATCCAACCTGACAGAGCTTGAGAGGATCTGAGAAACTCCACAAATACAGGTGTGCCAAGCTTGTAGTGTCATACCCAAGAAGACTCGAGGCTGTAATCGCTGCCAAAAGTGCTTCAACAAAGTACTGAGTAAAGGGTCTGAATACTTATGTAAATGTAATATTTCAGATTTTTGTTTTTAAAACAAAACAAAAATGAATTCTCTGGCAACAACTCAGTCAGCATGCCAATTGCACGCTCCCTCAAAACTTTAGACATCGGTGGCATTGTGTTGTGTGACAAAACTGCATATTTTAAAATGGCCTTTTATTGTCCCCAGCACAAGATCCACCTGTGTAATTATCATGCTGTTTAATTAGCTTCTTGATATGCCACACCTGTTAGATGGATGGATTATCTCGGCAAATGACAAATGCTCACTAACAGGGATTTAAACAAATTTGTGCACAAAATTTGAGAGAAATAAGCTTTTTGTGCATATGGAAAATGTCTGTGATTTTTTATTTCAGCTTATGAAACATGGGACCAACACTTTACATGTTTTGTTTATATTTTTGTTCAGTGTAGATATTTTAATGTCTGTTATCAATATTAATTGTGTTTTTAAAACTATATGAAGCGAGAAAGACAAATTAATTTCTCGCTGTTGGGATAACTTGAATTAGGGTCACACGTGGTGGCGGCCACACATTGCATTCCTCAACACTCTCACTGAGCTCCCGAATGGCTGAACGGGCACATCATGTCTTGTTAGGCATGGCGCAACAACCTAATGAACAAGACCATAGGTCAAAGTGCAATGTTAAAATATTCTTGGAGGAGCTGAGGAGCTTTCCAAGAGCCTGCCACCAGGGAGAAATGCACTGAGAGCACCACCAATCAATCGCCAGTTCAAGGGGAGACAGAAGTAGAATGTAGAAGTTTCAGTCAGTAGAAGCGAAGAATGCCATATCAGGAAGTTGTGGTGAATTCTGTTCCGACTGTCGTAACAATTTAGTCTATCACGAGAGACTAGCAAGGAGGTGATGTCGTCAATGAAAATGCACTATTGAAAATGAGAAGACGACGGAATGTGTTGCGCTCAAGAAGCCTTGAATTATTGGTGCACTTAAATCTGGTGTAGAACATATGTCGTCACTCATACAGAATCAATCCATTTTATATGAGTACTCCTCTAGCTGCGCCGTGAAATGAAATAACTTTGAGAAATAAAAACACATCAAATGGAGGGTGGAGGACACAGCTGTGAAGCATTGCCTTAAAGGGGCAATATGCAATATTTACTACTGTTCATGTTTTCCTCATGGACTGTCAGTGCTGTCAGGGCTGCAGCGGTTTGACTGAAAAACGGATCAAGGATTGTGGCGTTAAAGACGACTGTTAAGTTTGTAAATGTGGCCTGCTTCTCTGTATAGGCATTGTCTCCATAGTCTCTCTCTGTGCTGTAGCGTAGGACATGGATTTAGGACCTAATATAATAAGGATTTTATATTTATACAGAGCATATGTTTGAATAAGATTTACAGGACGCTGGTTGTGTGCCGGGCTCCTTACTGTGCACATATTTCCCTCTTTCATTTTTTTTAATGGAGTTCATAAAACTGTATTTGTTTTCTCTGAGTGCTGGACAAATGAGCTGAAGGATGAAAACTGGGGTCTGGGCTTGCCTTTGTATACATAAGCAACATCACACAACTGTCGCCCCTGGGAGATGAAGCACTCACTCATCAAATAAACTGAAGCATATGCAGCAGATCTATGTGAAGAGTTATGGACCGAAGCTTGACAAACACCAGTAGATTTTCCCAGGCCCGGTCATGATATGAATAATACTAGTGTCCCTACACAGTTTGAGTATTCCCTTGTGTGGGCGGTTGGTCATAATAAAACATGGGATGGTTGAAATGTGCAATCAGAATCCAATAAATAATGACGGGCATTGTGACGGCAGCCCGTCTGTGTGCAGTGTATTTGACGCGACCTGATCAATCATGTTTGAAGAATGTACAGTATTAATGTTCAAGATTGAACAGCCAAGCATTTTGTTTGTCACACCTAAATATGGAGGCGACAAAACAAGTCTGAACATACAGACCTTAATGCACACCTTAACGTTAGCATGTGTAACGGATGTGAAATGGCTAGCTAGTTAGCGGTGGTGCGCGCTAATAGCCTTTCAATCGGTGACGTCACTTGCTCTGAGACCTTGAAGTAGTGGTTCCCCTTGCTCTGCAAGGGCCGCGGCTTTTGTGGAGCGATGGGTAACGATGCTTCGTGGGTGACTGTTGTTGATGGGGCGCGAGGGGACGGACTAAAGTTAAACTGTTACACATGGAACACCTACAATGGAACACCAAGAGCATAACAACTTGAGCTTCCAGTTCTCCCCTTGGCAGGTTGGCTGTCCATTACAAAGGAAGCAAACAAACATCTGCTGCCTGTTCAAATGGCCTCTCTAGCTCCAGCTGGGACAACTCTGAACATACAGTACTGTATCTCTTATTTGGATCGGATCAGCCTTCCACTGTGTCTTCCATTAAGGCAGTTGACCGAGGGGGCTTTGACTCTTCTTCTCACTCCCTAAGAGCCTCTATCCTTCTATCCTCGGCTCTAACACAGGCCCAGTACACATGGAAAGGCCATTCCGGCCCTACCAATCCACCTGCCAATTCACTGGTAATGTGCTGAGGGCTTAGGAATGGAGAATCGGCTCAAGGTGACGGATTGTTAATGGCTTAGACAGAAAGAACCGGTAGATTTCTTCTGTTTTTGCTACATGTTGTTGATTTATGAGGCGTATTGGAGGCATGTTTTGGAGATTTTTCTCTCTCATGACTGCATCTAAACATGGTCCTCTTTAGTTTCACACACAGGTTGTGAAAGGTAAAGGAAAACTAATAATAGAATGGCACTTTTATTTTACCATGTTTAAACTACCTGTATTGTAATTAGACAGAGAATCCATTCATTAAGCCCGTAGGCTGGCACCAGGTGAGGCTAGGACTGGTTTCAATCAGGTCCTCCAGGATAAGAACCATCAATCAAATTGAACGATCAATTTGATCTGGTGTTCCACCTCTACTGAGGGAATCTCAGCGCAGAACAGATCGATGGGCATATGGTGAATCTCACAGACGATTACCCAGGATCCTCGCCACTAACGTAGTAAACACAACACCTTAATGGACAGAGAGCAACGAGGAATCTTTTGTTTAGCGTTCAGGCAAGTTCAATGCCATATAGCAGCCATTATGGCCCTAATGATGCTAATGCTAAGCACGTAGCGCACTGGACACTCAGGGTATGCCTGTCAATTCTAGCTAGAGGCTTCTATCTACACTCAGACACATGGTTCCACAGTCCACACACATCCCACATTTACAGCAGAATCGCTTGCAGCTCTTACAACAGGAAAAATATAAATAAAAATGTTGAATTTTATCAGTCATATGATGGAATTATGAGATCTATATCTAAGCAGGGTCAGTTCACTGGAGGGTTGATTTGGGTCCCCTGATGCCAGCAGACTTGATCTATCTCTATCAGCTTGGCAATAAGTGAGATCTTGGCCTGGCCAAGTGACCCAAACCCTCTGTTTCAGCCTGGTCCTCACAAAGCCAACTCTGCACCTGCTTTGCTTTTGAGCAAGAACTGATCTCTTGACTGTTCGTAACCTACAGATTTTTTTTTTTTTTGCGTAACAACTAACTCTCAGGCTCCGGATGAAGACATACATGGCAGACTGCAGCACTTATCCAATGAGCAAATGAAAGATTAGCAGAGATGTAGCGTGTTTTCCACTATTAACGCCAGACCTCAAACATTAATGATAATGGAGTCTCTCTCCTGGTGCATGATGGTCCTACGGAGGTGCAGGAGAAGGTACACTATCTTGCGGTGGGAAGCTGGCGGCTTCACACTAGTCAAAGACATAAGACCTTGTAACGGGTGTCCTCCTCCTCTTCAGACGAAGAGGAGGAGTAGGGATTGGACCAAAGCGCAGCGTGGAATGTGGACATAATGAAGTTTATTAAAGTAAAGACGAAAACCGAAAACACTTCAACAAACTACAAAATAACAAACGAACGTAGACAGACCTGAACTATGAGAACTTACATATAACACGAAGAACGCACGAACAGGTACAGACTACAACAAACGAACGAACAAACCGAAACAGTCCCGTGTGGTGCAACATACACAGACACGGAAGACAATCACCCCCAAACAAACAGTGTGAACAGCCTACCTTTATATGGTTCTCAATCAGAGGAAACGTCAAACACCTGTCCCTGATTGAGAACCATATAAGGCTAATTACACCTGACCTAAACATAGAAACACAAAACATAGAATGCCCACCCCAACTCACGCCCTGACCAACTAAACACATAAAAAAACAAGAGAAAACAGGTCAGGAACGTGACAGACCTCTACACCTTCCACATCCTGTCGGTCAGAAAAACACTCTTCGCCGGCAACATCTGTGACATCGCGTGTGGGGAAAAAAACGACGATGTTATTCTAATTTTAACACAGCAGCTTCAATTGAAAAGCCAAGCCACCTTGCCTGCCTTAGGGCCTCCAGTGGTCCAGCTCTTACACTGCTGAGCAAGCCTTTTCTCACAAAAGCAGATATTCATTACAGCAAAAGAAAACTCAGTCCAGACTCAAACTTCTCTCAAAGATTCTTTGGCACCATTGTAACCATTCAATGTTTTTGCAGCTTTAAATATATACGCTTACGAGGATTCTTGTTTATTTGCTCATGTTTAGTGGTTCAATAATCCGGCCCTATTGCTGGCTCCGTCTCTGATGTGTTTGGTAAAGCCTGTCAGGCAGCACCCCCAGAAGTTATACAACTCAGCATCAGGCAATTTGTTCCTACAGAGCTGGAAATAATCTGTGTACAGTTAAAGTGAGTAGGTTGGACATGTTTGATTACTCCACATTTACAGCAAGTGTTTCGAAATATAACTGACCATTTCCAAATTCAATGTTGTGCATTACTTGAAAGATATAGTGGGAAGGCAAGTGCCTTAAGATTTTGGGATGTTTCTGACTGACCCCAAATGGTACAAGGACAATAGGGTCTAAGTCGCACCAATTATGTTTATAAATAAAATAGATAGGCTATAAATGCAGATCCAGATATAAGCCAGGTAAACAGTAATTGTGAAACCATAGAAACTCATAGAAATATTAACTTGTCTGATGTACTAAATAGGAGAGACTAATAAGAATGTTATCCAGTGGTTACAAAACCAAGATGTTATTAAGAAAACTAGGAAGCAAACTTCCAGAGGGAAGTTCATGACGGTTATACCTGCCTTGTTAATTGCAGCTAATCAAGCTGTCAAGTTTTTGGGGGGTTGGGGGCTGTGTCTAGCGGTGGAGGGGTGAGAGGGTTGACGTATGTGTTCAGGAGTTGTGACCAGACCTCAGAGCTGATTTGAACAAGAACAAGGGTGCCCGCCAGCCAACCCACAGACCAACCTGTCAATGGTCATCCAACGGTTCCTGCTAAAGCTCGCTACATAAACAAAGCACATCATGTCTCCTGAAACTTTATCAGCACAGGGCCATGGAACACATTTCTGTTCAAGGAACCTGAAAGACATTCTTGAATTGGCCCAGAACAAACAATGAAACCTGTACTCATTACAACCAGATGCAGGGTATTAATCTTGATCCCAAACACAGGCGGGAGAATTAGAATCACTTCAAGCACTTTAATCTGTTAACTAGGTGCTCCAACTTCCATTTAGCAGTCAGACTGATCAAGGAATGTAACAGAGCTAAGACCGGAGCAATTTGGAGCGTAAATGTTGGTTACGGATGAGATTATGTCATCCCTTTGTCAGCTGACAGCGAGCAACTGCAAACCAATTTCCAAGCCCTTTGAGTTTAAAGGCAAATAAGTCTGGTCTTTTGTCTCACAGTCACAACATTATCAGACCAATAAATGCTCCTGTTACCCAGGAGCCCAAACAAAACACTCAGTTTCCTTCAGAGACTCCTGTGGGAGTGGGACTAACCAGAGAGAAAATCCATAGCAGGCAAAAGACTCCGAGATGAGAGACTGTCCAATCAGTCAACCAACACTCCCACACACACCTGCTGAAGTGAAACAAACTCTCTCACAGACAGTCACAGGCTCTCTCTCTTTATTGAAATCAATAGAGGAATCCAGGGGAATCTTCTCATCATGTCCACTCTGGTATTCCCTCTACTCATAATGCAAGGTTTTCAATCCAAGCTTTACAGCTGTGAGACTAACTATTAGCATGTATGGTTAAATAAGAATGGGTATAAATGGGTCTTAGGGCACATTACAAAATGACCCAAGACTACCTAGATACAGTCTACAAGGGTTCATTTCCTCAAGGTCTGATTAAGATTGGAATGTTCGGGAGCATAGTCTGACCAATACACTCCAGAGCCATATTATATACACTCTCTAGTCTACACAGTATGATTCTGTCCAGAGCTATCCAAACATACACACGATCACACATCATCACAGTCTGAGAAGTGAGGAGAGTCAGGACACCACTAGCAGTTGTCCTCAGTGGTTGCTGATGAACAGCACGTCTCAGACCCCAGACAGTGCTACTTGACTATGGTCAGGAAGCTTCCACACACACACACACACACACACACACACACACACACACACACACACACACACACACACACACACACACACACACACACACACACACACACACACACACACACACACACGCTTGTAAATGCACACAAACATGTACAGATGTGGACACACACACACATACACACGCAGACACACACACAACCACATATGCACACATTCACACACAGAGAGAAAAATGAGGGAATCCTGGAAAGTAAAAGTCAATGTAGCAGGATGTTTGCCTCTGGGAGAAATAAACGTGGCTGAGAGGGTTAATTTCCTCCAGCTCATAGCCAGAGGAACATTATTCAAGCAAGGTACCACAGAAAGAATTCCCTGGGAAATTTAAATGCAGTGAGTCAGCAAATTTTTAAAAGCCATTTTTTCTGTCTGCTAACTAGCATGTCATTAGGAAGAGACTCCTACTGAGAGAGACAAAGAGAGCGAGCGAGGGAGGGACAGAACCTCTGGGAAAGGAGGAAGGGTGACCTGTTTCTCAATGTATAACTGACAGATCTAGGGGACAATTGAGGACATTAGATGAGCAGTATCAGAATCTTTACAGAGTGATAAAAACAGAATCTCAGTCAGCCAGACTAACACCTGGAACCCCAGTCTCTTACTTGAACGTGATAAATGTAATGCTGCGACACCAGAAATGTTTCTGTTTCTAACAGATAAAACTAATCTGATCAAACTCAGATGGGGTGCAGCTATCAGCTGACTTGGAAGGAACATATGTGTGAGAGACATGATTGCAGTCACGCGAGTTTGCATTATTGTCTTAGCCCCTAACCACTCTCACCCAGACACACACAGAGCTATCCACATACACACATATCCACACACGCACACATTCACATAAGCACACACACACACACATACACACACGAATGTGACTCCTTCTGACTACACTAAATGCCAGACATACTATGACTTCAACAGCTCAATCATTTCGCTGCATAATCCACCAACAGCGAGAGCAGCAAATTCCCCAGGCACTGTCCATGAAAGTCTTTTCACAAAAACACACTGAACAAAATCTGCCTTTTCTGGCTGAAACCAGATGTGACCTGTCCCCAGCATTTCATCGTCCCTGCTCGTTTCCTGTTTCCTTACTTCCTGCAGACCGACATGTCGTTTCACCAAAGCCCGGCCGTTCTAAAGCGTAACGAAGTGAGACAGAGTAGTGTTCACAAGCGCCGTAAACGGAGCCAATAAGACCGGCCTCGGATGTCTCAGACCTATCATGTGTTTAACATGTTGTGGAGAGCACTGAGGCTGTGGCGGGAGCATCGACCCACAACACATAGCATCAACGCTACAAACCGCGTGTCACAATCTGAAGGATAACATTAGAATAGTGCCCTCTGACATCAGTGATTAAAAGCAGGTGGACGATTGGCCCCCACAGCGGCGAAGGAGGCAGTGTCGCAGTGTACCACCACAGCTTGGCGCTCGCACCAAAGAGGGCTCCGTTCAAGAAGTCAAACTTATGATGAGTGTTGAAAAGAAGGAGGAGGGAGCGAATCGGCAGTTTGTACTGAGTCTCCCTAACGTGCTGGCAGAGCCAGGCTTCACTTACAGGCTTCTGTCAGTGTGCATTCTCCTTGGGTCCGGGCCTAGAGAGCGTGAGTTGTGGTGTAACCCAATAGCCTTTCTCTTTCTTTTCACACTCCCTTACTGTCTGCCTCTTTCTCAGGAGCAAAGGTGATCTCAGTATGAGTAACAGACATTGGTTTTAATGGTCCTTCCACACGCACGGGTGTGCTCACTGTTTCCCGATGTGAAAGTACTCTGTGAACATCACACTTTGCATGTTTGAGGGAATTGGCCTGCTAAATGCTGTGCAGAATCACTTATCTATGAATGTTCTTACATCCAAAATAGCTACTTATGATGATATCAAGATCAGTGAACCTGCACAGCACCTTGCTCAGGCCAATCCTCTTGAATGCGTTGAATGTCTGTATGTCTGTCTGTCTGTCTAAGGGTTAACGGATATACTTATTCCACATTTTGTTGTGTTACAGCCTGAATTCAAAATGTATTTTTCTCTCACCCATCTACCCACAATACACCATCATGACAAAGTCAAAACATGTTTTTAGAACTGTTTGCAAATTTCTTGAAAATGAAATACAGAAATATCTCATTAACATAAATATTCACACCTCTGAGTCAATACATTTTACAATCACGTTTGGCAGTGATTACGGCTGTGAGTCTGTCTGAGTAAGTCTCTAAGAACTTTGCACACCTGGATTGTACAATATTTACCCATTATTCTTTTCAAAATGCTTCAATTGGTCGTTGATCATTGCTAAACCATTTTCAAGTCTTGCCATAGATTTTCAAACTCGGCCACTCAGGAACATTCACTGTCTTCTTGGTAAGCAACTCCAGTGTAGATTTGGTCTTGTGTTTTAGGTTATTGTCCTGCTTGAAAGGGGAATTAATCTCCTAGTGTCTGGTGGAAAGCAGACTGATGCAGATTTTCCTCTAGGATTTTGCCTGTGCTTAGCTCCATTCCATTTATTTTGTATCCTGAAAACTCCCCAGTCCTTAACGATTACAACCATACCCATAACATGAGGCAGCCACCACTATGTTTGAAAAATGGAGAGTGTTGTATTGAATTTGCCCCAAACATAACACTTTGTATTCAGGACAAAGTTAATTGCTTTGCCACATTTTTTGCAGTATTACTTTAGTGCCTTCTTGAAAACAGGATGCATGTTTTGGAATATTTTTATTCTGTTCAGGCTTCCTTATTTTCACTCTATCAATTAGGTTAGTATTGTGGAGTAACTACACTGTTGTTGATCCATCCTCAGTTTTCTCCTATCACAGCCATTAAACTCTGTAACTGTTTTAAAGTCACCATTGGCCTCATGGGGAAATCCACTAGCGGTTTCCTTCCTCCCCGGCAACTGAGTTAGGAAGGATGCCTGTATCTTTGTAGTGACTGAGTGTATTGACACACCATCCAAAGTGTAATTAATAACTTCACCATGCTCAAAGAGGTATTCAATGCCTGATTAAAAACAAAAGATATACTAATAGGTGCCCTTCTTTGCAAGGCATTGGAAAACCTCCCTGGTCTTTGTGGTTGAAATTCATTGCTCGACTGAGGGACCTTACAACTAATTGAATGTCTGGGGTACAGAGATGAGGTAGTCATAAAAAAATCATGTTAAACACATTTATTGCACAGTAGAGTGAGTCCATGCAACTTATTATGTGACTTGTTAAGCAAGTTTTTACTCCTGAACTTATTTAGGCTTGCCATAACAAAGAGGTTGAATACTTATTGACTCAAGTTATTATTTCATCTTTTATTTTTTATTAATTTGTTTTAAAAAAATCAAAAAACATAATTCCACTTTGACATTATCGGATATTGTGTGTAGGCCAGTGACACAAATCTAAATGTAATCAATTTGAAATTCAGGCTGTAACACAACAAAATGTGAAAAAAAGTAAAGGGGTATGAATACTTTCTCAAGGCACTGTAATAGACTAGGATCAACCCTCTACAGATCGGTTCAGACCCAAACATATGGGCCTGAGGAACAGACAGTCAACAGGTGCTGTAGTGTACATACCTATCTGTATCGCTAACTGTTTCTGTTCCACAACATCCACATGAATATACGGACCATAATATACCATTGCGGGTGAGGCCCTTAAGTACATAGGCTGTGGCCCCTAAGGGCCCATAAAGGCTGACTGATTTACCTGTGGCACACTGGCATGAGGTCAGTAATTCATACTTTATATCCAGGGGGTTCCCTGGTGGTTATCTAATGGTTCTCCGGGGGTTCCAGGTGACTCAGGACTGGGTAAAGCGTGGATAAAGCCAGTCTGAGATCCAGAGAAAGGATCGCGTGCCTCCTTGCTGTGTGAGGATGTTATCCAGACATGTGTTCTATACAACACAGACCAGGATTAGGGAACATGGAGGAAAGCAAACATCATAAATCTACATTGGAGAGGTTAGCTCTCTCCCCTCTGTCTATCTCTTTCTTCCCCTTTCCCTGTTCCCTCAACCATTGACAAATAAAAAATCCACAACAGAATATAAAAGTCTCAACATTATCAAATAATTGTGCCATCTCTCTCATGGTCTGACAATGTGGTCTCATTAGAATACGTCACAATATGGTGGTTGGTACCCCTACACATATCTATCTCTGTCACTCTGTATCCTGCGCATTGTAAATATGGTACTGGAACTGACCCTGTATATAGCTTCTTACTTTCTCCTGTTCTTCTTATTTATTATTTATTTTCTTGTGTTTTTGTTCTGCCTTATGTTATTTTCTTGTGCTACATCGATATTGATTATGGCATTGTTGGGTTTGGAGCTTGCAAGGAAGGCATTTCAGTGTACCTGTGCACGTGACATTAAAAACTTGCAACTTGAAATACTATGGTTATATACAGTATGTCAACATTCTGACATATTTCTAATGATATGGTCTGAAGTCTACCCTACATTCTGCCACCATCGTGTGCCCCTTCACTCAACACTCCTCTCCATCTCCACCATACAACAGTTTTTCCGACTAGCGGGGCGTGGCTCTCCCTGAGTCACTACAACTGCTGGGTTCATGGCTCCAGGTATGGAACAGAGGTCCAGATCTAAATAAACGTCCCATTCACCCACCAAACCTGGTTTGTATTAGTACTGTGGGGTGGCTCCAAGCTCTGACTACAGTGTGTAAAACTTTATGTAAAACGCTTTGAGCACTTGGTGGAAAGTGCTATAAATGAAATTAATTATATTATCATTACTAAAAGGTAGACTCAGCGATATAACATAGATGCAGAAAGTAAACAGCATAGTGGGTCAATTTCTGCAACAACTAAGAGCGTTGAAGCGTGAGGCTCAACTTCTCCACGGTTTTGGTCCCCTGGCTACCACACCGTAACATGCGAAGATACTGTGTGTGACTGTGAGAGAGCAAAGTCTTGCATCTTGCTCATCACAATATCTGTGGTGCTGCTCGTGGCATCAGCATTTCACTGAGTTGACAGAGATGCATCAACTACCTCATGCTTTAACCCAGATACTGGTAACTGGCTTAGGTATACTTTCCACATCATATAAACTAAACAGAATAAAAAACCTATCTGCTCAAGCTGTGCTGGTCATTGAGACAACACAAAGACTGCACTTCTCTAATCAAGGGAGAATCACCATAGTATTACAACCACCACACTCACATATTTTTATTTATTTTACCTTTATTTTACTAGGCAAGTCAGTTAAAACTTCTCTGGGATATGTGGGACGCTAACGTCCCACTTGGCCAAAAGCCAGTAAAAATGCAGAGCGCCAAATTCTGATTTCAAAAAGGATTTACGGCGAAAGCACACCTTGAGATTATGTTAGGTCAGTACATAGCCACAGAAAAACACAGCCATTTTTCCAGCCAAAGAGAGGAGTAACAAAAAGCAGAAATAGAGATAAAATGAATCACTAACCTTTGATAATCTTCATCAGATGACACTCATAGGACTTCATGTTACACAATACATGTATGTTTTGTTCGGTAAAGTTCATATTTATATCCAGAAATCGGAGTTTATATCCAGAAATAAAACGCAGAAATAAAAATATAATTCATGCCTTACCTTTGACGAGCTTCTGTTGTTGGCACTCCAATATGTCCCATAAACATCACAAATGGTCCTTTTGTTCGATTAATTCCGTCGATATATATCCAAAATGTCAATTTATTTGGCGCGTTTCATCCAGAAAAACACTGGTTCCAAATTGTGAAACGTGACTACAAAATATCTCAAAAGTTACCTGTAAACTTTGCCAAAACATTTCAAACTACTTTTGTAATACAACTTTAGGTATTTTTTTACGTAAATAATCGATAAAATTAAAGACGGGATGATCTGTGTTCAATACAGGATTAAAACAAACTGTAGCTAGCCTTCTGGTCGCCTCTAACAAACAGGACACAACAAGTGACCCTGATTCAAAATGGCCGTACTTCTTCATTACACAAAGGAAAAACCCTCAACCAATTTCTAAAGACTGTTGACATCCAGTGGAAGCGGTAGGAACTGCAAGAAGGTCAATTAGAAATCTGTATTCCCAATGAAAATCCATTGAAAAGAGAGTGACCTAAAAATAAATGGTTTGTCCTCGGGGTTTCGCCTGCTAAATAAATTCTGTTATACTCACAGACATGATTCAAACAGTTTTAGAAACTTCAGAGTGTTTTCTATCCAAATCCACTAACAATATGCATATCTTATCTTCTGGGGATGAGTAGCTGGCAGTTGAATTTATGCTTTTCATCCAAACGTGAAAATGCTGCCCCCTATACTAGAGAAGGTTTAAGAACAAATTCTTATTTTCAATGACGGCCTAGGAACAGTGGGTTAACTGCCTTATTCAGGGGCAGAACGACAGATCTTTACCTTGTCAGCTCGGGGATTCGATCTTGCAACCTTTCTAGGTCAAACCAAACCTGAACGCTATGCTGGAGTGAACCAAAAAAGCATGGAGAACATTGTACAGCATCCCCCTCCCCAGTCTTCTTGTCCTTAATAGGTTTAGCAGTCAGAAAGCCAAGGCATGGTTCTGCAGGGCTAACTCTACTGCAGCAAAGCAGAGACAGGTAGGACAGGAGCTCTGAGCAACACAGCACAGCTTCATTACTCTGAATGAGTTGACAGAGCTTTTGGCAGGTTGAAGCCTCTCTGCTGACCTGGTACACAAAACCAAGGGAAATGTTCAGAAGCAGAGTGACGCAGAAATAGTTTTTAAAGAAATGTTCACATTTCTAATGCAATATCTACGGTGTGATCTAATGAACACAAACCTGGACTGGGTCTACGAAGGTGTGGATAATCTTAAAGCCTGTGGCATAGTTCATCTGGTGGACATGGGAATATGGTTTCAGCTCTGATAATCAATGCTCCACTGATGGAGTGGGAGATATTCTGAAACTACATGGGAATAACCTTGGAAAAGGCTTGGAACATTGGAGCATGTGCATATGAATGGGCATTGCTTTTATAAAATATACAAAAAAGGGGGAAAAGTCTTTCCAGCAGTGAGCTGCATTCAACCACATCCACCAACTCAAAAAGCAGCTCACTTCGATCACACCTTTAATCACAATCACACATTGTATCTATATTTATACAACAGGTGGGTCTAATCCTGAATGCTGATTGGTTAAAAGCGCATTCCAGCCGATGTCTATTCCATAAGTTACCACCTGCTAAATCTATGACGTTAAAATCCCTACTTACTCTGTTCCATCTGACTGCTCAATCCACTGTCTCATCACCCAGCCAAGCAATTTATAATCTTGATCTCCACTATAAAAAGCATCTAGACATTATCTGACATTTCTTTTAGACTAACATTTAGTTTTCAACAGTGGAGATTTGTATCAACCTTGCTGTCTTTCTCACCAACATTTGCAACATTGCTTCAATATTAAAATTCCATCTCCAGCTCTCCCATAGTAATGACAGGCAGACAGCGTTTCTCAGCCAGTCGAAATCATGAATCAGCTGGCATCCTTTTTATGTACAGTTGAAGTCGGAAGTTTACATGCACCTTAGCCAAATACATTTAAACTCAGTTTTCACAATTCCTGACATTTAATCCTAGTAAAATTCCCTGTTTTAGGTCAGTTAGGATCACCACTTTATTTTAAGAATGTGAAATGTCAGAATAATAGTAGAGAGAATTATTTATTTCAGCTTTCATTTCTTTCATCACATTCCCAGTGGGTCAGAAGTTTACATACACTCAATTAGTATTTGGTAGCATTGCCTTTAAATGGTTTAACTTGGGTCAAACATTTCAGGTAGCCTCCCACAAGAATCCCACAATAAGTTTGGTGAATTTTGTCCCATTCCTCCTGACAGAGCTGGTGTAACTGAGTCAGGTTTGTAGGCCTCCTTGCTCGCACACGCTTTTTCAGTTCAGCCCACAAATTTTCTATAGGATTGAGGTCAGGGCTTTGTGATGGCCACTCCAATACCTTGACTTTGATGTCCTTAAGCCATTTTGCCACAACTTTGGAAGTATGCTTGGGGTCATTGTCCATTTGGAAGACCAATTTGCGACCAAGCTTTAACTTCCTGACTGAGGTCTTGAGATGTTGCTTCAATATATTCACATAATTTTCTTTCCTCATGATGCCATCTATTTTGTGAAATGCACCAGTCCCTCCTGCAGCAAAGCCCCCCCCCCCCCCCCCCACAACATGATGCTGCCACCCCCATGCTTCACGGTTGGGATGGTGTTCTTCGGCTTGCAAGCCTCCCCCTTTTTCCTCCAAACATAACGATGGTCATTATGGCCAAACAGTTATATTTTTGTTTCATCAGACCAGAGGACATTTCACCAAAAAGTATGATCTGTGTCCCCATGTACAGTTGCAAACCGTAGTCTGGCTTTTTTATGGCGGTTTTGGAGCAGTGGCTTCTTCCTTGCTGAGCGGCCTTTCAGGTTATGTCGATATAGGACTCGTTTTAATGTGGATATAGATACTTCTGTACCTGTTTCCTCCAGCATCTTCACACGGTCCTTTGCTGTTGTTCCGGGAATGATTTGCACTGTTCACACCCAAGTAAGTTAATCTCTAGGAGACAGAATGCGTCTCCTTCCTGAGCGGTATGACGGCTACGTGGTCCCATGGTGTTTATACTTGCGTATTATTGTTTGTACAGATGAACGTGGTACCTTCAGGTTTTTGGAAATTGCTCCCAAGGATGAACCAGACTTGTGGAGGTCTACAATTTTTTTTATGAGGTCTTGGCTGATTTCTTTTGATTTTCCCATGATGTCAAACAAAGAGGCACTGAGTTTGAAGGTAGGCCTTGAAATACATTCACAGGTACACCTCCAATTGACTCGAATGACGTCAATTAGCCTATCAGAAGCTTCTAAAGCCATTACATAATTTTCAGGAATTTTCCAAGCTGTTTAAAGGCACAGTCAACTTAGTGTATGTAAACTTCTGACCCACTGGAATTGTGATACAGTGAATTATAAGTGAAATAATCTGTCTGTAAACAATTGTTGGAAAAATTACTTGTGTCATGCACAAAGTAGGTGTCCTAACCGACTTGCCAAAACTATAGTTTGTTAACAAGACATTTGTGGAGTGGTTGAAAAACAAGTTTTAATGACTCCTACCTAAGTGTATGTAAACTTCCGACTTCAACTGTATATATACAAAAAAATGTAAATTGAAAAAAGGTAAAACGAAACGAAGTGCAGCTAGTTCGCAGTCTTTCCAGCTTCAGTTTGAAGTGATTTTGTTAGCTGTGTTGTTGGCTAGCTTCTCTGAACAACAGTGTCCTGACGAGAGAGAACATTTTCTATGCCAGGAGAAATCGCGCCTCATTAGCTCATTGTTATGGATGTATTAAAATAAATGTCACTAGAAAACAGCTTAAACAAATGCAAATGCAGCTACTTTGCTGTTATTCTGGCTGCACTTTTTGACGTGACTGTAAGTTAGCCGTTGTTGGCTAGTGAGCAAGCAAGGGATAAAAACATTGCCAACCTGGATGGCAATGGACCGTTTAGAATGAACAATTGGGTCGCGTCCATAGATACAGAACAAAAATACTGAACGACTGGGTTGCGTCCATAGATACAGAACAAATATACTTAACGACTGGGTTGCGTCTCTAGCATCCGAACCAGTAGAAAGAACGACCAGCTGGCTTGGGTAGCAACCCTAGACTTGTGTCGGGGCTATATATTGTGGAAGGATGAAATAGCTGAGTGGTGCAGCGGTCTAAGGCACTGCATCTCAGTGCAAGTTGCGTCATTGCAGACCCTGGTTCGAATCCAGGCTGCATCACATCCGGCCGTGATTGGGAGTCCGATAGCGTTGTGCACAATTGGCCCAGCGTCGTCCGGGATAGGCCGTCATTGTAAATAAGAATTTGTTCTTAACTGACTTGCCTAGTTAAATAAAGGTTATGGTTTTTTACAATCACTTTGGCACTAATTTCAGAACCTTGATGTCATTTTTCAAAACTCTAGACACAAAACTCACAACCGATGATCAAAATGCACATTTCTCAAATGTAGGTAGGTACACCTATCTAGTACACCTATCTAGTACTAGTACTGGGTAGGACCCCCTTTTGCTTCCACAACAGCCTGAATTATTCACGGTGTTGTACGTTAAGAGATGCCCTTCTGCATACCACTGTTTTAAACGGCTGTTATTTGTGGCCCTTCTGTTAGCTTGAATGAGTCTGGACATCTCCTCTGACCTCTCTCATTAACAAGGTATTTTTGCCCACAGAATGTGGTTTGTTTATCGCACCATTCTCTGTAAACTCTAGAGACTGTAGTGCGTAAAAATCCCAGGAGGGAAGCTGTTTTTGAGATGTTGGAACCACCATGTGTGGCACCAACAATCATACCACGGTCAAAGTTGCTTAAATTACACATCTTGCCCGTTTTAATGTTTGGTCGAACAACAACTAAAGCTCCCTACTCTATATACTCTATATATTGAGTTGCAGGCTGCCACATGATTCGCTGTTCGAGGGAGCAGGCTATTTGCATTAACACGAAGGTGTACCTAATAAAGTGGCTGGTGAGAGTATGTATGCAGGCCCTTGTAATTGCTTTTACAATACTGCCAACTCATTACTGATGATTGATTTCACATTGTAGTACGAGTATATAGTGAAATGAGTGGTATCCACCTACAACAACCTAGCGATATCATGGAGCTGGCAGGTGATCCAGGTCACAATAGAGGTCAAGCAGTGAGAGGAGGAAGACGAGGTGGTCAAAGGGTCAAAGGAATGGCAGGAGACAAGCACCTCTTCTGAGAGGTGTTCGTGTGCCTCGTTTGAGAGGTGTGGGGGAACATTCTAGAGGACAAGGCCACGGCCCAAGACAGCGGCAGCAACAGCAAAGAGTGTCCAATGAAATCCGAGCAATAGTTGTAGATCATGTTGTAAATCATGGCATGACAATGACTGAGGCAGTTACAATGATTCAACCAAACCTCAGAAGATCAACCATGGCCTTAATCATCAGAACTTCCCTCAATGAGAACCGATAAGTCTTCAGCATGCACTAAACATTAGGCTACTCTCAATTGTCAAATTACTGTATACTGCATGCCAATGTCTACCACAGAGTAGGTGATGTGACTAAATGTGTTCTTACTATAATTTTCCCTGCAGAATTGAGACTAGGCCAAATAGGGGAGACAGAGTCAAAATTCTGACTGATCAACAAGAGCGGGCTGTGGTCAATTTGGTTCGGGTCATATTCACCTTACAGAAATTCGGCAGCACATCTTGGACAATGACGACATGTTCAACAATGTGAAAGCCATAAGTTTGCCGACTATTGTACTCATGCTGAAAAGGCACCAGGTGTCTCTAAAACAGCTATACCGTGTGCCTTCTGAAAGAAATGCAGACAGAGTAAGTTCAGGTAAGTTCAGGTAAGTTCAGTTTCTTGATGTTAGTTTCTTGATGCCAAAAATTCTACATCATTGTAATCAGTCATTGTCTTTCCAAAATGTATTTTTAGAGGGTGATGGAGATGAATGCTGACGAAAACCATCACAAATTCCTCTTTTGGATGAGGCAGGCTTCAACCTGGCCAAGACAAGGAGGAGAGGTCAGAATTTCATTGGCCAGCGGGCAACCATCCAAGTACCTGGATAACACGGGGCCAACCTCACCATGTGTGCGGCTATATCGGAAGATGGTGTGGTGGGACGCAGACCTCGTATTGGATCATATAATGCAGCTCTCCTTGTAACCTTCCTTGATGAGCTAAATCTGGTCTGTAGAGCTGATGGCGTGACCTATGTCATTGTGTGGGATGATGTTAGGTTCCACCATGCTCAAATGGTGCAAGCATGGTTTCAGGCCCATCCACAATTTCCCACCATGTACTTACCCCCATACTCTCCTTTCCTTAACCCGTTTGAGGAATGCAATGACATCACAACAGACCAGTGTCAGGCCTGGATTCGCCATGCCCGAATATTCTTCCTAAGATGTTTGGCTAATGAAAACATCCATTGTGATGTGGATGAGAACCTGTGGCCAAATCCACAAGACAGAGTTGATGGAAATATAGAAGTACAGTAATCAATCCTTTGTTTTGCTTTTTACAGTAAGCCAGGTGAGGAACACTGCAGTTTACGTTTTACTGAAGTTTTTTTCTTTTTTGTAGCTAATTATTTTTGCTTTGATTCAAAGAAACCTATGTT
The DNA here is from genome assembly GCF_016432855.1 of Salvelinus namaycush. Taxonomy (NCBI): domain Eukaryota; kingdom Metazoa; phylum Chordata; class Actinopteri; order Salmoniformes; family Salmonidae; genus Salvelinus; species Salvelinus namaycush. The sequence goes on along the minus strand of NC_052340.1, from coordinate 13,549,980 downwards.
GTGATTTTATTGTTTTCATCAAAAAATGTCAGATTTTGTACAATGATTCCACTGTGTCTGTAGTATTCTCTCTACTAGTCCTTTTACAGTGATGTATTTATGTGTAGCGCCATAATGAAACATGTATCACATATTTTGTACTATAATATTTAATGATTGTACGAACAACTACACAGTGAAACTATCGGTATCTTGTGTGTGGGTGATATAAATTAATGTTCCTATGGTTTTTCATGGTAAATTAGTTATTTGAACCAATGATTCTGCAAGTGCAAGGTTTCTTTAAAGATATGAATGCAAGTGATGACCGTTTTGAGTTGTGTCTAGAGTTTTGAAAAATGAACACAAGGTTCTGAAATTAGTGCCAAAGTGAATGTAAAAAACTATAAATAATTTAAAAAATAAAAATAAAAAAATAAAAAAAAATATGTCAATTCTTATTTGAATATGTTGGTAATGAAGTACAGTTCGTAAGCCGTTGTATTAAAGTGATAATGTCCTCTCCAGCCAGAAGGATTAAAGTGATACCGTCCTCTCCAGCCAGAAGGATTAAAGTGATAATGTCCTCTCCAGCCAGAAGGTTTAAAGTGATAACGTCCTCTCCAGCCAGAAGGATTAAAGTAATAATGTCCTCTCCAGCCAGAAGGATTAAAGTGATACCGTCCTCTCCAGCCAGAAGGATTAAAGTGATAATGTCCTCTCCAGCCAGAAGGTTTAAAGTGATAACGTCCTCTCCAGCCAGAAGGATTAAAGTAATAATGTCCTCTCCAGCCAGAAGGATTAAAGTGATAACGTCCTCTCCAGCCAGAAGGATTAAAGTGATAATGTCCTCTCCAGCCAGAAGGATTAAAGTGATAATGTTCTCTCCAGCCAGAAGGATTAAAGTGATAATGTCCTCTCCAGCCAGAAGGATTAAAGTGATAATGTCCTCTCCAGCCAGAAGGATTAAAGTGATAACCTCTCCAGCCAGAAGGATTAAAGTGATAACGTCCTCTCCAGCCAGAAGGATTAAAGTGATAATGTCCTCTCCAGCCAGAAGGATTAAAGTGATAACCTCTCAGGCCAGAAGGATTAAAGTGATAACCTCTCCAGCCAGAAGGATTAAAGTGATAACGTCCTCTCCAGCCAGTAGGATTCAAGTGATAATGTCCTCTCCAGCCAGAAGGATTCAAGTGATAACCTCTCCAGCCAGAAGGATTAAAGTGATAACGTCCTCTCCAGCCAGAAGGATTAAAGTGATAATGTCCTCTCCAGCCAGAAGGATTAAAGTGATAACGTCCTCTCCAGCCAGAAGGATTAAAGTGATAATGTCCTCTCCAGCCAGAAGGATTAAAGTGATAACGTCCTCTCCAGCTAGAAGGATTAAAGTGATAACGTCCTCTCCAGCCAGAAGGATTAAAGTGATAATGTCCTCTCCAGCCAGAAGGATTAAAGTGATAACGTCCTCTCCAGCCAGAAGGATTAAAGTGATAATGTCCTCTCCAGCCAGAAGGATTAAAGTGATAACGTCCTCTCCAGCCAGAAGGATTAAAGTGATAATGTCCTCTCCAGCCAGAAGGATTAAAGTGATAATGTCCTCTCCAGCCAGAAGGATTAAAGTGATAACGTCCTCTCTAGCCAGAAGGATTAAAGTGATAACCTCTCCAGCCAGAAGGATTAAAGGAGGGCAGCAGCTCAGGCCAAGCAGCCATGTTCAGCCAGTTCTCACTGAGAGGGACACTGTACCTCTGTATGGAGTCAAATGCATAAAAAGGTCAAGGATTAAGTTTAGAAGTTGTGTAATTAGTGTAATTTTTTCAACTTCGTCTTGGGCTTAACAACACCTGTGCCAATATATCCTCCAAACACCGGTCTCTCTGACATTATCACTTAAGAATATTCTTGAATATAAAATTACACTAATTACACAACTTCTAAATCGAATCCTTTTTTATGCATTTGACTCCACACAGAGAAACAGTGTCCCTCTCAGTGACAACTGGCTTGGCCTGAGCTGCTGCTCTTTTTTAATCCTTCTGGCAGGAAAATAGGATAAATATACTCTGAGAGGTGGAGGAAGGAAAGATGTTAAGGGAGAGAGGAGGAATAAGAGGTCAAAGCTGCTGTGTTCACAGAGGGAACCGAATCACAGGATGCTAAAAACCTTGACGGGAAAGAGTCAGGCTTATCTGTGTCCCCCTTCCCTGTCACCTGATTATTGTGTGTGTCCCTCTGTTGTTCACCCTTCCCTGAAAACCCAAGCAGCTCTTTCCAAACAAACGAGCGGGACAGCCACCAGAAACAAACACTGATGTGTCCCTGTGAAATGTCACAGCCGGAGGAAGAGCAACAAAGAGAGCCCCTGGTAGGACCTTCTGCTGGGTGTGTGAGGGGTAGGGTTGTGTGTGTGTGTGTGTGTGTGTGTGTGTGTGTGTGTGTGTGTGTGTGTGTGTGTGTGTGTGTGTGTGTGTGTGTGTGTGTGTGTGTGTGTGTGTGTGTGTGTGTGTGTGTGTGACTGTGTCACAGTGAGTGTATGTGTGCGTGCCTGAGTGCGTGTGTGTGTGTGTGTGTGTTGTGCCTGAGTGTGTGCTTCCCTGAGTGCGTGCGCGCGTGTGTGTTTGTGTGTGTGTGTGTGTGTGTTAGTGTGCATGCGTGCGTGTGTGCATGCATGAGCATGGGAAGGGGTTGTAACTAATTGTTCTCTGTTCTCTCTTGGCGGGAGTCTTCCTAAGAACATCAACTAACAAGCGTTGTCCTCTCGCTTTTGGCCTGATGACAGAGTGTTAGGGGTCAGAGGGTCAGGGAGAAAGGAGAGCAGACCAAGAGATGTTCATGAGAATGTTAAAGACAGGAAAAATAATTCTGGATCATGTTACTTGTTACAGATCATGTTACAGTCCACATTCCACTAGTATGCTTTCACCTAAGGTAAATATTCTTTGGGCCTGGACAATAGAACTGTACTTGCTTCATAGTTGGAAAACAAGGTGCTAGAGGGGGTTCAATAGTGATTGCTTGCTGATTGGCTTGAATAAACATGAACTATGAAGGATGGACCATTGAATGTTGACAGAATACCAGTCATTGGCCCATATTCACAAAGTGTTTCAGAGTTGGAGCTGGTCTAGGATCAGGTTCCCACCTGTCCATATAATCTAATTCATTATGATCTAAAAGGTCAAAGATCCTATTTCAGCACTCCTACTCTATGGGAAGACTTTATGTGGATACGGGCCCTGGTGTCCAGACAGGCAGTGTCTGCTCCATCTGTGAGAACCTCAAACTGCACATGCCCTCATTATCAATCAATCAACCAATCAAATGTATTTATAAAGCCCTTCCTACATCAGCTGATGTCACAAAGTACTGTACAGAAACCCAGCCTAAAACCCCAAACAGCAAGCAATGCACGTGTAGAAGCACGGTGGCTAGGATCCAGCTTGCAGACTGGAGGACAGAGGACCGAGGCAGGGTTAAGTTAGCCCCCTAGCGCCTGGGGCACCAGCCTTCAAAGGACCCCTTTTCTCCCAGAGTGCACTTCTGCCACCCAGCAACCCCCATCGAGCGGCCACTGCCGATCGCAGCCACAGGAAAGGCAAATTGATGTTGTTCAAAGTGAAAGCACAAGGTCTGCACTGTGTCCATTAGGACATTAACAGTATGCTCTCCTTTAAGGATATACATGTAGGTCAGTCTCTAGAATACAACGCAAAGGGGTGGCTAGTGGGTACAGGGTGGACACTGAAGGTTAAAAAACGTTGACCTTTACAATATTGTTGAAGTGTTTAGTCGAGAAAAGGCATCTGTGTTTCTCTCTGGCCTCTCATTCCCTCTTTCTCACTCTCTCGCTCATTCCCTCTCTCTCTCTCTCCCTCTCTGTCTCTCTCTCTCTTTACAATTCTCTCACTCCGCCTCCCCCCCCCCCCCCCCCCCAACCATGGCAAGGTGTCTAGAACATGTTCTCTTTCTCTGACTCCATGATGACTCACTCACCATACATGCAGCGTGTTCCTTGGAAGCCTACAGGACACTGACAGATCTGGTCACCTCCCTCATCACACCTGCCCCCATTGAAGCAGGTAGTAGCAGCACACACCCCTGTAGAACACAACGCACATCAGTCATTTCAGTAGCACCTGCAAATGCTCAGACACATCATGGGCATCACAACACATGATCAATTCATTTCATATGTATCGATAGCGCTACATTATTCCATAGGTACATGTGTTAATATGAAAATAATATTCAGTGTTTCTCTTTGAACTCACGGTGCAAACAGCCCCTCTCCTTGCCCCTCTGTGTCCACCCAGGGCAGCACCTGTACACCCTGTGCACATCCATACTGTACACCTGCCTGTAGGCTGTGTAGTAGCCTGTTCTGCAGAAAGGAAATGACATACAGGTGAAGGATCTTAATATGATCACCCTGCTGGAGGAGAACTTTCCTGCAATGCAGGAAATGTTAAACTTGTAGTGTATCTGTAGTGCTTCTTGTAATTTCCACTTTGAAATGTCAGGCTTGATTTTCCCTCAAACCATAAAAAAAATTCCATTATTTATAATCCACATAACAATTCAAATGTCCTGTTGCTGCAGGACTATTTTCCTGCTGTATGAAACTGGCTCAAATTAAGATCCTACATCTGTATGAGCCCAGTTATGATAGGAGAGACTCAGTACAACTATCCAACAACAACAACGGTCCCGTGTAGCTCAGTTGGTAGAGCATGGCGCTTGCAACGCCAGGGTTGTGGGTTCGATTCCCACGGGGGGCCAGTACAAAAAAGTATGAATGTATGTACTTGTAAGTCGCTCTGGATAAGAGCGTCTGCTAAATGACTTAAATGTAAATGTAAATGTAAAACAACAACAGGGTATTGGAGAAGATGTGCCACTCACCTCCTTTCGTAGCCAACACACCAGCGGTGGCCGGTGCAGCCTTGCTTCCAGACCTTCACCATCCGAGTGAAGGCCTGGACACAAGGCTGGCGTGCACCCAGCATGGACAACTCCTGCTCCGCACACACATTAGGCCTGCAGCGACACAGAGAGGATGGTTCAGTCTGTAACACTTGACATTAAGTAGCTTGTATACCTGTGTAGTAACTCTATAATTACTCTGGGTACGAGGGCTACATTGGTATATACCATGTTGTTGTCATCAATTTAATCATTGATTTACAACGGAGTAAAAATGGAGATGAGCGGTTTAGATATCCTTCAAGTGATTAGTGAGACACAGGACAGGAGAGGGTCAGGGTTGAGGCTCAGGAGAGAGAGTTGTTACTCTCCCCCTTCTGACACACCAGAGTTGCTGACCCTCATCACGAACCACCCAGCAGCACCAGACCCTCCAGTGTCTTGACAGGTGCCCAGCGTGTTCCCCCCAGATGAGGTGTGTGTGTGTGTCACCAGGGAGCACGCCGACACAGGGGAAACACTGACACAATCCAAGAGGAAGCAGATGCACACATTCCAACAGACACAGTAACATACATTACCTAGATGTGCTATCTTATGTCTATTCACAGCACCAGATAGACCTGGGAAATTAGCAATTGGATTGAGTTCAGCAATGACAATTGGCCATTGTTAGGAGTATCTCATTGTTTAGCTCAAGGCACACTATACAGCTTGTGCGTTACCTGCTGTGGCTCCATAATGTAAAGTAAAATCATTCTATCTGCATCTGTAGTCTGGGTTTTGGTCTGTTCTCCTTTAGAATTCCCTAGACTCATGTTCTCAAGTACTCTGCCAGACTTGGACAGTGTTCCAGATACCCAATAAACAACCAATGAAACCCTGCAGGCAATACCAGTTTACAATCTCATAAGAGAAAACATGTCAGAATGTGTGTGTGCTTGTATGTGTGTGTGTGTGTGTGTGTGTGTGTGTGTGTGTGTGCGTGCGTGGCGTGCGTGCATTACTTGGTGCATGTCTGGCTGTCCGCCAATGAAAATGCTAAGCAGCTGAATATCTGAATATCTACATACCGTCATAAATATATCAAAAATGTTGTCAGAACAGGGATTTATAACACACTTTTGTCCAAAGGTGTATTTCTTCATCTGAACACACCATCTGGGTTCAATAGACAGCAGGCTAGGTTAATTAGCTGAGAGAAGTATAAGGCTCCTACATGAAAAAACACTCCTACATGCGCGTCCTGCACACGCTCATTCTTTTCGGGAAGTCTCTTGAGAAATGCACATTCCTTTACATCCTCAGTATAATAGTGGTCATGTTTGCAGGGTAAAGTATGATATGGTTTATTTTACGTGAGGTGCACAAAGAGCGACGCCTAGAGGACAAATGCATCCAGTTGACTGTTGTGCAGTCAAAAAAGAAAGAGTAAATGATACAGATATAACGTTAGTATCCAACAGTAGAAAACAGTGACAACAAAGCCTAATAACCATGATTAGAGGTTGTGGTTGATCCCTTTAACCAAAAGTAGGCCGGCCTATTGAAACATGCTGCAATAACACATTTCCATTGAAGAGCCGCAAATACCAAACGAAGCCTTTATTCATTTAACTATTTACAGACTCAACTGTTCAAGTGTCACATGAAGGCTATAGTGTGCTCATGTATTAGATGATTCAACATAAAATAGTCGTGCAACTCTAAAGTCACTCACATGTCAGGTTGTAACTCCAGAGATGATGCGATGCGCGTGGTGTCCAGTGCTATCATACACCAAATTAAAATGTCCAAGAACATTATTAATTCACACAGAGAAGACCACAATGATGTGGTGAAAAGTAAATATCTCCTATAGTCCCGTCAAATAATTATGTGTATCCTGTCTCCGACTGAAAACGCTTCGAAACAAGACTACAATGCTTCGTCTCCAGCCACAAGATTGTACCGTATCTAGAGAGCTTGAGAGAGGGTCTTGTTGTCCCTCAGTTTGCATCCCCCTTCACCGTATGGGCTCCATTCACAAGAGTGCCGGAGTACCACCCACGACCACTAGAGGGTCCCTATCATTACTAATGAGATCGATCTCTACTTAGCTCTCCGCTACCTAGAGCTTTTCAACGGTGTATTTTGATCAATGAAAAGTGTAGCCTTTTGACTGGTTTGATTATTGATCCATTCACGGCCTTTTTTTACGAGATCAAAAAAGTGTACCAACCCTAAGACTTTTTGACATCTTCCTGCTTTATTATTTTTTTCTTTCTGGAACCTGTAGGCCTATTTTATAGGGGTTTGTTGGAGTTTATTAACGTGTGTATTAGAACTCGTTGAGTTAGAAACAGCGACCTCCAGTGTTGTTGTCGTGAATTTATTAATAGCTATGTATTACAGGAGACTGACCTACAACGCAAATTTGCCGTTCTCTCATATGTTAATTCAAATGTGTTCAAAGGCTCACAGTACTGAGTGCAGAGTGGTACATTAATGGCTGTGTGTGTGTGTGTTTCTCTCTCCATCCTGCTCTTTCCCTTCTCAAACTTCTCCCTCTCTCTCCACTTCTTTCTCTCTGTTTTTCTCCCTCTTTCTCTCTTTCATCTTCTCCTTCAATCACTTCCACCCCACTTTCACTTTCTGCATCTCCTCTGCCTTCTCTTCGACATCTACTTTTATTTTGTAGAGGAAGAATAAGATTAACATCTCATTCTTTGTCTTTTTTCATCCTCTCTCCTGTTCCTGTAATAGTATACCTTCTCTTATTCACATCCACTTTCAACCTTTCCACTGTCTTATTCATCCTATCTAACTTCTCTTTCTCCTTTTCCAACTCCAACTTTCCAACTTTCAACAATATTTCCAGTTTCTTGCTCTTCTTCTCAAGTTTCTCTTTCTACCTATCCAGCCCCTTGTCTTTCACCTCTACCTACTCCCACTTCTTCTCCATCCTCTGATTCTCCTTCTCCACCACCTGTCTCTGCCTTGCCACCTTCTCCTTCCGCTCTACCCCCTCCTTACTCTTCTTAATTTCCTCCTTTGCGTTCTCCATTCCCTACCTTCTCCAACACATTCTCCTTTATTTCCTCCTCCCTCCTTATGGATCTTCTCCAGCAGTTTGTAGAGCGTTTTCACAGTGTCTTCTATAATCTCTGCATCCACACTCTCTTTAACTCTCTGGATCTCCCTCTCAATCTCTGCACATGTTTTTGCTCCAACCTTCAAAAAACTGTGATACAACTGCTGAATAAGTAGGCTTAATCCTTTGGATCAGTTAATAAAACACCAGGCAACATTTTAGGAAAATCGATTCATTCTTATGATCAAACAATAAAGAAAGTAGCTCAAATATGTTTTGACCAATGGTTAATAGGTACCTACCATGTGAGACAACATTTATTTTTTACTTCACTACATTCCTAAAGAAAAGAATGTACTTTTTACTCCATACATTTCCCCAGACACCAAAAACATTTTGAATGCTTAGCAGGACAGGAAAATACTCAGATTCATGCACATGACAACATCCACGGTCATCCCTACTGACTCTCATCTGGCAGACTCTCTAAACACACATGCTTCGTTTGTAAATTATGTCTGAATGTTCGAGTGTGCCCCTGGCTATCCGTAAATTTAAAAAGCAAGAATTTGGTGCGGTCTGGTTTGCTTAATATAAGGAATTAGAAATAATTTATACTTTTAATTTCGATACTTTAGTATATTTTAGCAATTACATTTACTTTTGATACTTCAATCAAAACCATAGACTTTGACTCAAGTAGTATTTTACGGGGTCACTTTTACTTTTACTTGAGTCATTTTCTATTAAGGTACACTACATGGCCAAAAGCATGTGGACTCCCTTCAAATTAGTGGATTCGGCTATTTCAGCCACACCCGTTGCTGACAGGTGCACAAAATCAAACAGCCATGCAATTTCCATAGACAAACTTTAGCAGTAGAATGGCCTGTACTGAAGAGCTCAGTGACTTTCAACTGTAAGTGCTGTTATTGTGAAGTGGAAACATCTAGGAGCAACAACAGCTCAGTCTGCAAAGTGGTAGGCCACATAAGCTCACAGAACAGGACCACCGAGTGCTGAAGCGCAAAGCGCGTACAAATCGTCTTTCCTCTGGAAGCAACGTCAGCACAAGAACTGTTTGTCGGGAGCTTCATGAAATGGGTTTCCATGGCTGAGCAGCTGCACACAAGCCTACGATCACAATGTTCAATACCAAGCGTCTGCTGGAGTGGTGTAAAGCTCGTTGCCATTGGACTCTGAAACAGTGGAAACAGGTTCTCTGAGTGATGAATCACGCTTCACCATCTGGCAGTCCGACAGACGATCTGGGTTTGGCAGATGCCAGGAGAACGCTACCTGCCCCAATGCATAGTGCCAACTGTAAAGTTAGGTGGAGGAGGAATAATGGTTTGGGGCTGTTTTTCATGGTTCGGGCTAGGCCCATTAGTTCCAAAGAAGGGAAATCTTAATTCTACAGCATAAAATGACATTGTAGATGATTCTGGGCTTCCAGCTTTGTGACAACAGTTTGGGGAAAGCCCTTCCCTGTTTCATCATGACAATGCCCCATGCACAAAGCGAGGTCCATACAGATCGGTATGGAAGAAATTGACTGGCCTGCACAGAGACCTGACCTCAACCCCATGGAACACCTTTGGGATGAATGGGAACGCCGACTGCAAGCCAGGCCTAATAGCCCAACATCAATGCCCAACCTCACTAATGCTCTTGTGGCTGAATGGAAGCAAGTCCCTGCAGCAATATTCCAACATCTAGTGGAAAGCCTTCCCAGAACAGTGGAGGCTGTTATAGCACCAAAGGGAGGACCAACTCCATATTAATGCCCATGATTTTGAAATGAGATGTTCGATGAGCATGTGTCCACATACTTTTGGCCATGTAGTGTATCTTTACTTTTACTCAAATATGACAATTCGGTACTTTTTCCCACACTGCAGAAATCATTACAACAGATATTATAACAGGTCTTATACTGTACCAAGAACAATCATTTTCATGTGACGTAAAACAACTTCCTGTTTGGGTCCCCATCCATTACATTCGTTCAGGGCTGCAGTGTACGTTGTTGTCCCTTTCAGCCTCCTGGAATCAACATATAAGGATGCTACACCATTTGTAATGCACCCTTGAATCTTCAGCTGGACCATATCCATTTTTGCACGTATATTTAATTGATGGGAGAAGAACAAACCAAAGGGTAAGGCCAGCTAGGTAGCTACCACCAACAGCTAGAAATTGCGTTTCAAAAAGCTAGCTAGCGTGCTAGTGACGTGCTAGATAACTGTCTGTCATACCGACATTTCAAAGTATCTGGTCAGGCCGCAGTCAGTAGTTAGCTTTCTACTCGCTAAATACTATTTGGAATTGCATTTATGGGGCTTTATATGGGTAAACATTACAGACACTAAGCGCACCAACATATCTAGATAGCTAACTTAGCTAGCTAGCCAGCTTGATACCTAGACAGCTATTTTTTGCTGATATTCCAGCCATCCAAGGTCTATTTTGGTTTCAGTGGTGAAAATACTAGCTATTAGTAAGTGGTCCTCATTTGGAGAGTGGAGATACATTCAGGCCATTGATTCAGATGCTCCTTTTGTCCTTATCACATGATAGCATCGCGAACATTCGTTATATTTTAATCCAACGACGAAGACCATCACCATCAAGGTTTCCTGGGGTACAGTTAGTTAAAAATAAGTCTATATGTGGCTACATGGACAAACATGTTATTTTAGGACCTCTTCTCTTAATACATAAAGTAAAACTTGCTTGTCATTGTATTATTGTTGTGAAGGGGAATCCCAAACTATGTTGTGTAACTAGTTAGTTGGGTTTGCAGATATTGAAAGTGAAAGACGCTTTTTGTATATTTTCCAGCCGAATGAACGGAGCAGCATTCCCCTCTCCCACTGCAGAGATGGCGGAGATGAACCGCATCCACTACGAGCTGGAGTACACAGAGGGCATCAGCCAGCGCATGAGGATTCCAGAGATGCTCAAAATTGGCCCCTATGGTCATGACAACCCCGAGGCAGGCTCACATGACCTGCACAACATCATGATGCAGGTCCCAGAGAGGATCGTAATGTCAGGTAGCCACGTTGGTCCTCCACAGGGTCTCTGTAGTGTTGATACTCGTGGGCTATGTTCATTAGGCTCAAAATCGATGATGTTCTCCCAGACACGAGTTTCATTTTCCATTGCAAACTGTTTTAGGTTTCAAGTCTTACTAAACATAACCCTGTATTGGCCCTTATGTGACACCCCTTCTGACTGCTCTTCTCAGGAGACAGTGAGGACTCTCAGTTCCCCAGGCCCAGAGACCTGGACTTGATCCAGTCCACCCCGCTAGAGAGCCTGTCCCTGAAGACCCCTCCTCGGGTCCTCACCCTCAACGAGCGGCCGCTGGACTTCATGGAAATGGAGCGCAGTGCAGCCCCAGCCCAGCCCAGTGAGGAGGTAGTGGAGGCTGGAGAGTCTAGAGATGAACAGAGAAAGTACTGATGGGTTGATGTGATGGACCAGGGCAGGCATGTGTGAACAAGCGGTATCAAACCCTGGTCACCCAAGCAACTCAAGGCTGTGCTAGCCCTTTGAGCTAAAGCCTAGACATTAGTTATTTGAGCTTACACAAATGTTCAGATCTCTGGCATGGCCATTTGTCTTGTGATCTTAGTTCACAGAACCACTTCCTCTACACTGAATGTGGAGTTTATTTGAATGTGAAGGCAAAGTCAGTATTTTACAGGAAGAAGATATTATTATTTAACTGTTCTCCCCTTCTCATAGGTGCGTTCGCAAGGGCGGTTGCGGCGTGATCGTTCAGCCAGCGAGAACACCACTGTCCGTCACAATGGCCAGATTGCCAGAAACGATTCAACGTAAGTAGCCTATCAACTGTGGTCCACCACCACCACACCCCTCTCCTCTTCTGGAAGCCTGTCCTTTTCCTCCCATCTGTCCAGGGGTTTTCCCCTGTCTGCCGACCTGTTTTTCCATCTCTCACTCTCTGTTTGTTGTGATAAAGACTTGGCTGTAGTTGGGTATCTGCATCTCAATGGTGTTGTTGCTCACTCTGTAGCCTGTTTGGTTGGTAGTTGTCTTTGGGTCTGCACCCGGTGCTGTTGCAATGCTGTGTAATTGTGAAGATAGTGTAGTTTCCTCCTGTCCTGAGCATGGTACTTAAACTTGCTCTTAATTCTCTTCACTATTAACATATTAATATATTATACTGTACCAGGGAGAGGCACCTTACAGTAAACTTGGCATAGAGCCATTTAATTTGTTCAAAGCTTATTTCACTATATAAAGTCCTTGGGGATCCTCTTTTGTTCAGAGCATCTTTGTGGGGGATGATTCATTGGGACCTTTAATTAGGACCTTTCCATGCTTTTGTGTCCGCAACTCCCTTCCTGGTAGAGGGTTAGGTATAGTTCAGTGGTGCACTAGTATGATCTGTTTGGCATCACCCCATCAGTACCATCTCTGTCACTCTTTGGTGGCTGTTATCTCTGCTCAGTGAGTAAAGTGCAGATGGGCTTTCTCCCCTCCCTCTTATTCACTCTCTCTCGCTCTCTCTCTGCTCTGTTTTCTCTGGCTTGGCCACTCATGTTGGTGGGGGCAGTGTGACCCCGTTCCCCCCAGCCCCTCTCCGCGCCTTCCCCCCTCTTGCCATGGCCGAGGACGAACAGAACCTGTACAGCGCTAGCGGCGTTCTCTCTTTCATCCAGTCCACCACGCGCCGGGCCTACCAGCAGGTCTTGGAGGTTCTGGACGAGAACCACCGCAGGTGATCCCATGACCCCTCTTAAGGTCATCTCTAGGCTGACCTCTCCCACTCTGCTCACCGTGCAGAGATTAACCCCGAAATTCAATACAGTACAATTGTATTAATTCTCTCTGAGGCAATGAAGTCCCTGCTGTTGTCTCTTTCGTGTGGACAGGGTCATCAAATCTCGGTTGTTTGGACAATTTAAAAAATGTATCATAATTGAATTTGGATATTTGCTCGATGAACAAAATGATTTGTCTTGACCATATTTTGATCATTTATTTTGGGGCAATGGGTAGGAAACACCTGGTAATTTCAAACATTCAGTAACACTATTAATATGTCATGATGTATATTTATCATTGCAAATCAAGATTGACTTTGCTTGATGTGCTGTTATCGAGCTGTGGCCTCACTCAGTGCTTGACTGAATTGGTTGACAGGAGAGTAGTGTGTAGAACTCAGTCATATTTTCATTGAAAACAGTCAGAGTTTTAAATTAGTCCTCTTCTTGCTCTATCCATGTGTTGTAAGGCCATTATCAAGCATTGTCAACAGCCAACCTACATAGTGACGTCTATTGTCTACTCTGAGGAGAAGTTAGTGTTTTGGAGATTAATATATTGGCAGTCTTACGGAGGTCTGTTTTACACTGCATGATCGAAGTCATGAGACCTTGGAACTATGAAGTTCAAGAGTGAATGTGAGAGACTTTGGGATTGTAAGTGTGAGACTGTACTTTGGTGTGCTACTCCATCTCTTTCTATTGCTTCCTCTCTCCCTTCCCTGTTTCTGCCCTCTTCAGCAAGCCGTCGCTGCGAGGGGGGTCTGCCTTGACCTCTAACCTCCTGCATGAATCCAGGTAACTCCACCTGGCACTTAGACTTCACTCCTCTTTCTTCCTTTTTCCTCCTCTCTCTTTCCTTTCATAATATAGGCCCCTCATACTCAACTCTGGACCCTTTTTTATTTATTATTTAACCTTTATTTAACTAGGCAAGTCAGTTCAGAACAAATTCTTATTTACAATGACGGCCGAGGAACAGTGGGTTAACTGCCTTGTTCAGAGGCAGAACAACAGATTTTTACCTTGTTAGCTCGGATATTCAATCTAGCAACCTTTCGGTTACTGGCCCAACGCTCTAACCACTAGGCTACCTCTTCAGCAAGCCAGTTCCACGCCATTTTTTTCCATTGTGCCCCCTAATCAGGAACTGATTTACACCTGTGTACAAATAATTATCAGGTAGAACAGAACCAGCAGGCTCCGGACCTTGTAGGGTAAGAGTTGAATACCCCTGATATAGGTTATAGTTATTGTCCGAGGATGAGTGTCGTTGCTGTCAATGTTTCAAGTTTCCAATATTAGTTGAAAAGATAGTTGGGCAATGAGTAATGCCGGTCTATTGAACTATTGTCAATGTATTGTGAATTAATTTATAATAGAAATACATTGAACTATTGTCAATCATTGATCATTAAGCTGAGAACTTCAATGTCATATTATGATCAACGATCAGAAATATCATCTTGCCTGATCCATGATAGAAATGGTTAACCAGGATGTGTTTGGTCTATTTCTCTTCACCCAAGGCTTAACCTGGCCACTCTAGACACTACTCTGGATGTCTCCATGGCTCCTGATGACATGGCTGTCGTAGATGCAGCAACACTTCGACGTCAGGTCTGCTCCTAATACGTCTTGACTGTACTTCTACGGAAGGTATATCATTTAGCTGTTTTTGTGTTGGCTATATTGGTTGGTGGTGTTGATGTGATTTTCATTGGTGTGCCTGTAGATCATCAAGCTGAACCGGAGGCTCCAGCTCATAGAAGAGGAGAACAAGGAGAGGACCAAACGTGAAATGATCATGTACTCAGTCACCGTAGCCTTCTGGCTTATCAACAGCTGGGTTTGGTTCCGCCGCTAGAATCCTTTCCTCAGAACCACTTCCAGAGAGTGGAGAACAAAGCCTCTGCCCTCCCCTTCTATGTGTCAAATGTTCGAAAAATGTACTCTCTGCATTTAGCCACAGTGCTGGACAGCCTTGCTCTTGGGCAATGGGATGTTTATTTTCCTTTAATTTTATTGTATACATGTACTTGTAATTAATTTTTACAATGCTATATAATTATTATTTTTTGCTTAAGAATCAAAGAATGACTCCGCTGTAAATACTTCTTCATGTTACTCAGTTGTTATCATTGCTCCTGAGGTATTTCCAACAGATAAGAGGTCTAAAGAAAAGGAAAACATAAGCCACGGTGGAGACGCATCGAAATGGGTTAAATATTTATTGGGAATTGGAATGATGTGAAAAGATTTTAAATATATATATATGTATTGTGAAGTACTGCTGTTATATTGTAAGATAATACCTAATGTAAAATTGACTAATGGTTTTAATTGATGTATAGTACTGCAAGGAAATATACAGTCACACTGTTGCTATTACACCATTTTATTCATTATGTATGGCCCATATCCACCAAGCCATAGGCATGATATGCTTTTTCTCCTCATATTTTATCTTCAGTTACTACTTTTTTTTACCAAGAACTTTCTGGCTGGAGCACAATGTTATCAAATTGGTTGTAATTTTCAGTTGTAATGAACCAGCATATTATGCTGAGAGTCATGCAATTTTATTGGAATAAATGACAAAATAGCTAATTTGGATGTTTGAGTTTAGTTATATTAGTTGTTACTGGTATTAATTAGCAGTGTTGGGGAAGCTACTCTGAAAATATAGTTGACCAATTACTTCACACTGAAAGAAGTTAAACTACACTAAAGTTACCCTTGAGAAAAATATAACTTAACTAAAGTGACTTAGAAAAAGTAGTTCACTACGTCCAAACTACTTCATGAAAGATTATCACATCTAAATCTGAAACGTCATAGACTAAAAATTGCATGAACAGATCACCCTGTGATCAGATGTAAACAGAATGTGTAAATTAGCCTATTAAACACCAAGCTACTGCTACATGTAATGAAATTACTAGTTGAACTAAATGTAGGTCATTACTCCCTGCCTAACATTGTTAATTAATTAGTATTAAGTATATTGTTATTACTATGTTATTACAACGTAAAATGGAACCACGTCTATGCTAGAAAATTGGAACCGTCTTCTCATCTTTTTAAATCTGGAACTAATTTGGCGCTTTATGGTTGCTTTCCGGAAGGTTTTCATAGTCACACCATCAGAAAACTGTCATGGCGTCTGGATACATTGTAAATCGTGGTGTGCTAACATTTGGAATTCACTATCAACATGTTTGTAGAAATGTACTCCTTACACAGACCCGAGAGAAGAAGCGATGGATGAAAGCATATACTCTTTTGATGGAAAGAAAGTTGAAGATAGAAGGGCCTCCACCACCTAAGCCACGGTATGTAAAATGCTAGCTTAGTAAGGTAACGTTATCTTGGTATCATAGGGGTCAAAGCCATTAGTGTTCATGGTTAGCTTGATAAGAAAGTTGTCATAAATAGGATGCAGAATTCAACCATTTTGTGTAAAATTCAGTGCACCTGTTCGTTATCTAATGCAATACAATACGTCCCCGCAGGAGGCCTAATGGTAGGCCGTCATTGTAAATAAGAATTTGTTCTTGAGTTCTTAACTGACTTGCCTAGTTAAATAATGGTTAAATAAAAATGATCTTAATAGGATCAATTTTACAATCGATTGGACATAGGCTATAGAATCTGGAGCAATTGACAATGCATACTGAAATTAGCTGGCTAGCCAATATAGAACAGACTACACTACATGAACAAAGGTATATGGACACCTGCTCGTCGAACATCATGTCCATTAATATGACTTGCCTAGTTAAATAAAGTTTAAAAAATAAAAGGTGCCGCGTGATTTATCACTCCAGGGAACACGTTTCCACTGCTCCAGAGTCCAATGGCGGCGAACTTTACACCACTCCAACCAACGCTTTGCATTGTGCATGGTGATCTTAGGCTTGTGTGCGGCTGCTCGGCCATGGAAACCCATTTCATTAAGCTCCCGAAGAACAGTTATTGTGCTGACGTTGTTTCCAGAGGCAGTTTGGAACTCGGTAGTGAGTGTTGCAACCGAGGACAGATGATTTTTACGCGCTTCAGCACTCGCCGATCCCGTTCTGTGAGCTTGTGTGGCCTACCACTTTGCGGCTGAGCCGTTGTTGCTCCTAGTCATTGCCACTTCACAATAACAACACTTACATTTGACCGAGGCAGCTCTAGCAGGGCAGAAATTTTGAAAAGTAGCATACTATGACGGTACCACGTTGAAAGTCTCTGAGCTCTTTAGTAAAGCCATTTTACTGCCAATGTTTGTCTATGGAGATTGTATGGCTGTGTGCTCAATTTTATACACCAAATTTTATACACCTGTCAGTATCTTAGCTACATACTGATTGCATGCACCGTGATCATCGTTATGAATTTCCTTATGTTCTGTCTCCTAGTGCTCAAAAACCTAACTGGGACTACCATGCAGAAGTCCAGGCATTCAGCAGCCGCCTTAAAGAAAGTTTCTCCCCGGAGCTCCTGAAGACAGCCTTCGTGAACCCCTGTTACATTCAGTCAGAGCAAGAGAGGAGGCAGGCACTCGGTGTGGACTCTGAAATGGCTGCTCTGGTCCTGGGGGACAACATTCAGCTACACAGACAGGGCTTGGAGTTCACCAAGAGCTTCTTGTCTGACTGGTGCAGGGCCAGCTTCCCTAGCCTGCCCAGCATGGGAGTGGTCGCCATTGTCGCGCACCTGACCAGTCATCCAGTCGTGTGCCATGTGGCGCGGAACCTCGCCATCGAGGACCTAACTATGAGCGCTCAATTCCCGGTCCCTGACGAGATATTGCACAGTACGTTCCTCGCTGTGATCGGAGCACTCCAGGAGAGCAGTGGAGCTGAGAGAGCAGGACTTTTCCTTCGGGTAAGAGATTCTTACAACTTTCAACACACACCCATCTCAACAGTCATAATTAATCATCTCAAATTTACATTAGTTTGTTTGTGTAGCTGAAGATGATCACACCACCCATGCTCTCTTCTCTCCTTTCAGGATTTCCTGGTCACTCAGCTGGTAGGGAAAGACCTGTTTGAGATGTGGTCGGTGGTAAACCCAATGGGGCTGCTGGTGGAGGAGCTGTCCAAGAGGAACATGGCCCTCCCAGAGCCTCGCCTCACCAGGTCGGCCGGCGCCAGCACTGTGCTCCCACTCTACTTTGTAGGGCTGTACAGGTAGGCCTCACTGGTCACTCCCATCAGTACACCTCCTGATAAAGCCAGTAGATTTTCCTGACCAGGAATACGCTGTGTCCCAGGGCATAAAGTGTTTTTTCTGGTCAGGACAAACTCTTTGCATTACTTATGGAGTATGTGTGAGGTATGTGGTAGTGTTCTGCCGGTACTTATTTGTTTGTTGATCATGTTACTGAGGGAGTGAGTGTGTGTGTGTCCTCAGTGATAAGAAGCTCCTTGCCGAGGCTCCAGGGGAGACCATTCTGGCTGCGGAGGAGGAGGCGGCACGCGTGGCCCTGAGGAAACTCTATGGCTACACTGAGAACCGGAGACCCTGTGACTTCTCTGCAGCGGAGCAGCCTCGTGCTCCTGGCCTCCAATCCTTCAGCAGCAGCTAAAGGACATCACCCCAAGCACTACAATGTCTTCCATCAGTTGATGACAGCTCTTGACACACCAGTGTCAAAGTCAAGTGGTTCCCTTAGCCTATCAGGACCAACCTCTGACAGACTCATACCTACAGACATAGGAATACCCTCCAAACTATGTGGTCTCCTCAGCCTTGCAATTAGAGGACTGTCCTTGGGCAAAATATTGTGTTTATTTGTGTAATATATTATTGATGTTTCATGTCCATAATAAATCTGTATCCCTGAGCACGTCTCTTCAAAGAAAGTTTATCATACCATCTTTGGTTTCTCCTTGTCTGCTTATTATTAGGTGTTATTTATTGATGTATGACATTAGTCTGCTCTAAAAAAATAAAAAACATGGTTTAGCCATGTGTAAAGTGTCTGGATTGATTTCATAAGAGCAGAATCCAAGACACTAAGTTGGCTGGTCATTTTTGGCTAGTCAGGATCACCTGCTGTGATTGGTTGCCAGGACAATGTCTCTGACATCCATAGTGAGAGATGTGGCTCCCTCCTTTATCCTCCGCAAATGCCACTGCAACCAATCGGCAGAACTTGGGGTGAGAACTCGGCTTGAGTGTCTGGCCTGGTTTATTAAAGCTGTATTTTACTTTAAAAAGTGTAGACAGACGTTTTAGCACTTTGCAAATGCACTTTTGTGCATTTATTTGCACAGTATGGGAACAACTGGATAATTGCTATAGAACTGAACTGGGTAATTTGTCTTGTACATCAAATTACTTTTACAGAGAGTATTTGTATTCTGTAATTCATCTTTGTTTCAAATTAAGTATT
Organism: Salvelinus namaycush; assembly: GCF_016432855.1. NCBI lineage: Eukaryota > Metazoa > Chordata > Actinopteri > Salmoniformes > Salmonidae > Salvelinus > Salvelinus namaycush. The sequence continues at coordinate 13,530,812 of NC_052340.1, read as the reverse complement.
TTATCTGTAGTGATTGCAGGCAAAACTTAGCATGGCTGAACAGTGATGTTATATGTGGGTGTGAAATATGCACTTGTTTCACTCTCCATCTGGTCCACTTCATGCCAACTGTGCTATCCTCCCTCCCTGGTCCCTCAGCATTGGCAGCAGAACCTGCTGGGCCTAGCTGCATTCTTTCTCATCAATTCTTTATTGAAGCTGTCATTTTGCCTTTAGGGGGAGAATGTCTGCAGGCAGAAAGTGTAGGCCAGCCCTAATAGGCCCACATCTTACTATTTTAATCACTAGGATCACAGAGCAGGGTAGAAAGGGTTACATCCTCCTTCTCATTCATGTCCATTTGTATTTTGTCTTAAAATTGTCATTGCATTCTCCACATTTCTTCTGCACTGATACATTTGTATTGATAGACTGATGTTTCTTGACCCATATTCAAAAAGCATCTCAATGTAGGAGTGCTAATCTAGGATAGGTTTTGCTTTTTGAATCATAATGAATAAGAGGAGCAACCTGATCCTAGATCAGCATACCTATTGTGAGACGCTTTATGAGTACAGGCCCAGTACTCTTGAACTATGTTAAGCCAGTGTCCTCCAAGGTAAGTTGTCAAAACAGATCTTCTCTCAGATGTAGGCTACTCAGTGGGACCGAGTCACCCTAGGAGTTCCAGGAAACAGCACTTGTTTTTACACAGTAGGAGCCATGAATGTGAAGCACAGTCACTCACATGGGGCATGCAAGCACAACAGCCTTTTCATTTACTGTCATTGCAGTAGCCCATCACACTGTATGTACCCCAACATTATGTGCTATTTTTTTCTGAATGATAAGAAAACCAGTGAGAATAGCACATTCTCAAATTGTGTTCCACCACTAATAAATAAGCAATTTACGATCATTGAAATCTATAACACATCATCGCCTAAGGTACAGTAGGTGACATACAAATATTCTGCACATCTCTGACATCTACAAATTTTCTACACATATCTGACATCTTCTATTCCAGGGATAATCAACTAGATTAAGCCGCTGATTCTTTTGTTGAGCAGATGGTCGGGGGCTGGAACATAATTATAAATAATTTGTAGACTGCAAATTGACCGCAAGAAGCCCAAAGAGATATAATGTTTGACTAAAACAATCACTTCAAACCTTGCTTGCGTTTGTATATGCTCACGTGTCTCTCTATTATGCGTGGGAATACTTGGGAACAGATTTCTTACATTAAAATCACTTGGAGCTGATTTCCTGTTTTTACAGTCTTTTATGTCCAACAATGTAAATGAAAAAAATATATGTATTATTTTTTTTGCTCAGAAGACTTACGGAGCAAAATAAAACCACCCCCGTGCCAAATTCGGCACGAGGGCCGCCAGTTGGGAACGCTGTTCTATTCTAACTATTATATTCCTCTCATTCTTGTTCCAATTAATTATAGACTAATAATAGATTTACATCTAGAGACGTTTGAGATGAGAGGGGTGTTTCCTCTTGGTATCATGAAAAGGAAAGTGCCAGGAATTAGGCCACATGAAATGATAAGTGTCCCCGTTGGGTGGCGCTGGTAAACCCATGGAAATCAGGAGCGTGTAGTGCGTGACTCTCCTCTCTTGACTACAACGCCTCGACTCCAGTTCAACCGACAGTCACAGTAGCCACTCTTCCTTTCAGAGTCGGTACCCGTTTAGCAGCAAAAGCTTTTCCCGTTACCTGCAATTCCCCATCCTTCCCTGGTTTTGTTTCCTTCCCCTATTTGTCACAGTGATGGCGGCGAGTGCGAAAAGAAAGCAGGAGGAGAAACACCTGAAGATGCTGAGAGAAATGACGAGTTTGCCTCCTAACAGAAAGTGCTTTGACTGCGATCAGCGCGGCCCAACCTATGCCAACATGACGGTGGGGTCTTTCGTCTGCACCTCCTGTTCTGGCATACTGTAAGTATAAATGTGATTGGATGAGTGACCTTTTCATTCCGCGTTGACAGGCCGCATTCAGGATGCTAACTACCTAGTTACTTGCTAGCTAACCGTTAGCTAGGTAGTTAGCTATAATCCATTCCTCCCCGTCTCTTTCCACTTCGAGCTGAAATTGTCTTGTGGGTTGGGTGTCTGCTGTGCTAGCTATAGCTAGCTAAATAACGTTAGATATATTTCGTTAATCTGACTTTATCTAGTACAAGAATATGATAGTTCGCTAAATAACCAGATAGTTAGCATATCTAAGCCACCAGCGAGCTTACTAGCCTAACTAGCTAGCCACATACTGTAACGGCAATTTACCAGTACAGTAGTTAGCTACAGAAGCTAACGTTAGCTGGATCAAATCAATTAACGCGTTAACCAGTTTAGTTAGCTACTGTAGCTAACTCAATTGTAAACTGCTACATGTGAAGGTATCTAAGCGAGAAGCCAGACTGAGATGGGTGTGTTTAGCGAGTTTGAGATGTGTGGACAAGATGAGTATCATTAAAAAACCTGTCACCTGCTGCAGTAGTTTTCACACTGCAACCTGGACTCAGGAGTAGATGTAACATAGTGAACGAAAATCCGGGAGACCTAACTAGTATATGTTACATTTCGTATGCAGGGCTCGCCACACTGACCTTTTTTACAAGGAGCACATGTGCACCTAAGTTGAAAAATGTAGACGCACACAAAGAAATGTAGGTAGCCAGGGAACCAAAACAGCAGAGAAGTTGAGCCTCGTGCTTCAACGCTCTTATTTGCGTTGTTATATATTTTTTTTATTTAACTTGGCAAGTCAGTTAAGAACACATTCTTATTTACATTGACAGCCTAGGAACAGTGGGTTAACTGCCTTGTTCAGGGGCAGAACGACAGATTTTTACCTTGTCAGCTCGAGGATTCGATCTAGCAACCTTTCAGTTACTGGCCCAATGTCCACTATGCTTTTTACTTCCTGCATCTAAGTCATATCTCTGAGTCTACTTAAATAAAAATTCCACCCGAAATCCATCCTTTGGTATTTGTTTCATTAGTCCATTGTTTATATAGTCCCACACAGAAATACAGCTGGATGAGGCGTTTTGCATCATATGGGGCTAAATGTATCAATACTGGCTGTATTTTGAAGGATATATATCTTGAAAACTTGATTGCTGACATGCAAAACATTTTGGGACTATATCAACAATGGACTAGTGAAACAAATACCAAAATATAGTTTTTTTGCTGGAGATTTCTTTTAAGTAACCTTCTATCTTATGTAACCATAACAACGGTAACATATCATACTAATTTCAGTGTCCAAGATTTTAGTTTACTATGTTACGTCTAGTCTGAGAGCAGCCTGCACATGAGCCAGCTAACTTTTTTCCTCAGGTGGCTAGCTAGTTTTTTTTTTTGTCTTTCACACAGCTTTTTTTTTTGTCGACCACCCAGTTAGCTATCAAGCCAGGCAAAGTTGACCATATTAAAACAAGTGTCATCTACCAAGCTATGCAGTTCATAGGGGCAACTCAATTGCAAAATGGCATTTGACTATTTAACATTACAGTATTTCTGTGATGCAAGGTTGATGCTGTACCTCTGGCTTGTACTGTTGTGTAACCAAGCATCTGTATAGTTTGGGATTTGAGGATTAGTGGGGCTGAAGCTGTGCTTTTCTCATTCCTACTCGCAACAAAATAATGCAATCTCAATGAAATGTCAAATATTGTTGAGGAAATTTATTTTAAAAGATCTGGGGGGAAAATAACACCACAGGCAGAGAAACAAACAAGAGAATTTTCTAGATTTTTATGTGCCACTCAGCTATTTCATGTCAACCTGACCTTGTTTGTTCAGAATCTGACAATGCCTGGTGATTGCATGCATGGTAAAGAATGACCTGTTACATATCTCAAACAGAGGACGTCATTGGTGACAAGGTAAAAATCTGTCGTCCTGCCCCTGAGCGAGGCAGTTCCCCGGGCCCCGAAGACGTGGATGTCGATTATGGCAGCCCCCAGCACCTCTCTGATTCAGAGGGGTTGGGTTAAGTGCAGAAGACACATTTCAGTTGAATGCATTCAGTTGTACAACTGACTAGGTATCCCCTTTCCCTTTAATCATTTGCTGGTTTGCAGCTAGGTTGAAGAACATCAGGTGTCTTCAACAGCAGCATGCTTGTTCTCGCCATTGAAGGAATTCCTGCAGACATGCAAATGAGATGAAAATGACCCCAGCCCTCCCTGGTTTGCTAGCCTATAATATTCTTTAGTAGATCTATATGATGTAGTTATGCTCATCTTTTCATTATCACTTGTAGAACATCTTTACTCTAAAGTCTTTGGGGGATTTCAGTTTTCACTCTTTCTTACAGTTAGACCTGAAACCACCCATGTTGTGCTAGTCAGTACATTCAGCGATTTTTCATTATTATCAGTTTGTCTATGAGGTTTGCTGTAGCCATTCCTCCCCCTCCTTCCCAGACCACCACTGTTTGCCGAGCACTTTGTGGAGACACTTGTGTAACTTTGTTCAGAAAGAAACACAACCACATTGCCTGTTAATTCAATAAGTTGTTCATTGTAATGTCCTGATTACTTCGTCAATGCTGCCCAGCGAGACGCCAGTCGCCGGGCTTAGCTTTCCTACCCTCAATGCCTCCCTGAGGTCAACCTGTCATGGTCCATTAGCGGATAATGGTTAGCTTAATAATGTCCGAAAAGGTGAAGTGTGTGTGTCCCTCCCTGACTCTCTATTAAGTCCTTCATAGCTCCGTAAAGAGGTAGGGGAACTGAGACTGACTCAGCAGCTTCCCCGTCTGGTTTTCAGGTGCCCCTGTCTCCGTGTTGGGTTTGCCCCGTCAGAATTGTTCTCTTGCACCTCAACCCTTTTCTCTTATGACACACACTGGATCAGTTTTAGGTGTGTACTTGCATCATGAGGTCTAGCCTAAGTGCTACTATCTGGGTGGGCAGTGTTTATCATGTCTTAGTTCTGGCGGGGGGGGGGGGGGGGGAGTGCGCTTCAACTGTGAGAACACTGTGTGAGAATCATTTCAGATGGACAGAGTTTGGCCCTTCTCTCTCATCTCTGTAATGGTTCTGCAGGGATTCCACTGTGAATTTCCCTGTGGTGCTGTAGTATTAAACTTTGATGTGGGATAATGGAATTATTTTCTAAGCTCAGACACACAGGCTCCTCTGAAGAGGTTCACACTGTCTCTCAGACTGTGTAATGTGAAAAAGAAGATGGTAGCCAAAACTGTAAAATGTAGGCTACCTAGACTTACCTACCAAACAAAGGCCTATAGGCTAGCCATATCAGATATGTTATTCATATCTTGTGTAGCTAGTGGACGATACCTTGTTCCAATGTAATAACACAGTAGCTAGGTGGTCCTTCTTTAGTACTGGCGGGATTATATTTGGTTTTCCAGCAGAACAATGACCTCATTGACCTATTCTCCTTTCTGCTGATCAGGCTATCCATTTTACTTATGCGGTGGATCTGAGTCTTGTGCAAATCTTTCTTGGCAGGACTGAGCGACTGCCATGTTGCTGAGCTAGAGAGATGTGTGGGACGCAGGGGAAAGGACTGTTTTGCTGTCTGCCTCTTGGTACTGTATGTATGCAGGAAGCCTGGTGTGATTCTAGTGTGGGGAAGTGGTGGCATGGCCCTTTGGCCCTGTTTCGCTACATCAGCAGCATGCAGGGTAGTTAAACAGGAAGTGGAAAAATGCAGGAAGTTGCGAATTGACTTCTTCTCTCTCACTTTGGTTCCCAGAAAGGGTAGAGGAGGTTAGCACTGACTGAGAGACATCAAATTACTGTATGCGGGACAATTTCCCTGACCCAGATTAGTCTTTTTCTTGAACAACACTTTCAGTGGGGACTCTGCATTGAGCAAGAATTTTAGTCCAGGAGTAGGCTTATTCTGGGTCTAAGAAACTGCCCCATTGTGTTCTTTGAGACCCATTTGTGCTTGGCGACTTATACCGACATAAACTAATCATAGTGTTACAAGCTCCTGGTTTAGGCCTATAATTTAAGGATGTGTGTGTTTGTATTTTTGATAGGATAGCTCTTAGTGCTGCTGGCATGTCTGTCCTTCCCACACGCTGAAGAGAAATGTGAGGGAAATGTGACCAGTTTCACACCCATCCTCCTGAGCTCTGTCTCTTTATTGACCCCCCCGCCCCTTCCCTTCTACAGGAACCTACCTTAAAGACCCCCCTCACTATTTCAATGCTCATTCATAGGACTCTGCTGCTTGATTGTGGCAGTCTTTTACTTCTGTTGATCCTAATGCCTTTTGATTTGGTTTGAGATTAATAGTTGGTTTTTGGTCTCTTCTTCTCGCCATCGATTTGAGTCGTTAACTAGGCCAGTTAGTTAGGCTAACTCATTTGAGTTGGCAACTAGGCCAGTTAATTAGGCTAACTGATTTGAGTAGTTATTAATTAAGCCAGTTAGCTAACAGCTTGCCTACTTGTCAGGGGTTGTCAGGGCACTTCTTGCCCCCCCCCCCCCCCCCCCCCCCCCCCCCCCCCCCCCCCCCCCCCCCGCCTCTGGCTTGTTTAATGGGTGGGGTTGGAATCTACTGTGTAAACACATTCCATATGAAGGTGGAGAGTCTTACCCCAGGAGGAACACAATGTTTGTTGTAGAGGTTTCCTTACAGTAGGAAGTTATTATAGTGACACATTGACTATAGTTCAGCGACCATAGTTCTTTTCTGACCACGTGACTTGACAGGGAAAACCTCAGACCTATTTTAATTTTTTTCTGGTCTGGTTCATTTGATTAGTAAAAACTCCAGAGCCCAACCATAGTTTATGGTGACCTGAATCAAGATGACTGACCGTTGTGTTCTTGTAAGCATTGAATGAATGCTGAACAGTGCTGATGGACACCATGTTATTATCTACAGGGTCATCTATTGGCTTTGGCTAAGAAGTGTGTGTGTCTGAGTACTACAGAGGCGTTGGCTGGTGAGGATGCGGCATAGATGGCCTCTGCTGGGATATGGATTCAGCTCTCTCTCTCTGTCTCCCTCTGTGTCTCTGTCTGTCTCATCCTGGAGGAGTCAGTATGCTAGGCGCTTCCCTGCTGGGTGTTTCCGCTCTCTCTACACATACTGTGTGAGAGTGAGAGAATAGTGTGAAAGTTTGAATACCACTGGGTATGCAAATCAACTGGGTTTCACTGTAACCGTATACACACACTCAGAGTGATTACAAAGTGTCTGAATTGTTCAATTGCGGTGTGATGCCATCCTTTTTCAGAGCTGGAGGGATTTGGAACTCTCTCCCAGTCTCCCGGGTGGCGCAGTGGTCTAGGGCACTGCATCGCAGTGCTAGCTGCGCCACCAGAGTCTCTGGGTTCACGCCCAGGCTCTGTCGCAGCCGGCCGCAACCGGGAGGTCCGTGGGGCGACGCACAATTGGCATAGCGTCGTCTGGGTTAGGGAGGGTTTGGCCGGTATGGATATCCTTGTCTCAGTATGTAAATGTAATAAAATGTATGCACTCTACTGTAAGTCGCTCTGGATAAGAGCGTCTGCTAAATGACTAAAATGTAAAATGTAAATGACCTACTTTCCTCCTCATGAGACTGTGAACTGATCATTCACATGCCCCCCCCCCCCCCCCCCCACACACACACACACACACACACACACACAGTCAAACACTCACTTCACCCTCATGGTTGGCTAACTGGCCAGTCTTAACTAGAGAGGTTGAAAAGTCAAATGTTCCCTGCACTTGTAACTACAACTGCATTGTCGGGTGTGCTGTACTTTTTGCCAGCATGAACACGGTCGGAATGATGCTTCTGACAGGCTGAATAGAATGCATGTATTGGTCTGGGTCGCATTCATTAGTGCACTTCACACCGTAGCAAAATGCTTTGCAGCGGAAAACAAGCATTTCTCAAGTTCAAGCTAGTTCCTCCCCGTTTTGGTCCGTTATCTTTCGTTTGGTGTGTGGTGTGTAACACAGGTTGACTGTAATCTCAGTGTGAGACCTTGATGTGTCAGTCATTCTATTTGTGACAAAGTGGATACACCCCAAAGCCCAATAGTAGATCTGAATATACAACTACCCCTGTAATTGGGCACTCTGACTGCGGCTCCAGTCAGTCAGTTGATTGAGTAGTGTTGTATAGAACTGAAGATGGAAGGTGATGGATGGGTGATCCATAGTCATACAATGAGCTGCTCTACCATTTGGGTGGCACTCATCCCTAATTTCAACAGAGGGCTAAAGGCAAGAGCAGTGAATAATTGAAGAACAGCCCTAGTCTAGTCTTACACAGCGTTGCTCTCTCCCTCCCCAGTTCTCTATAGCTTTTAGATCTCTTAGGTCTCCATGGAGACTGTTTAGGCAAAGTGTGTGTGAGGACCACCATTCGCAGTTTTCTTTTAACGTAAAATATCTTGGCTGTCAAATTTAGTCCATTTTAGCAGTGAATGTAAACAGGCCTATTATTATAAACAATTTGCATTGTGAAAGTAATGTCAAATTGTGTATTATATCATTAATACTCCAAACTGTCACTATTTATAAAAATATATATATTTATGAATGAATGAAACATTACAAAAATTGCGGACCACCTGCAGTACCCCGGACCACAGGTTGAAAACCAGTGGTCTAGAGCAAATGTTAACGAGACAAATCTTACTAACAAGTGCTGAGGCTCAGGTGACCTGAGTGACACAGGGTATAGTTTCACCTGTTCCTCAGACTTTTTTTTTCTCCCCTTCTTGAAATGGCACGCACACCGGAGCAGAGCCGTGCACAGGAAATGGAGGCAGGAAACCGGCCCGCCTGATGGCTCGGGCTCACTCACACATCACAAGGAGACTCCAGCACATACTCTAAAAGCTCACACACTTTCATCAAACACTCGCACACACACACACACACACACACACACACACACACACACACACACACCTAGGCTAACACTAACTGCCTTCAAGTGTAACGGAGCTAGGTGGCTCAACGAGCATTGCATCTCTCCCCCTCCTCTCTAGTGATGTCTCTGTTGTCCCAGATTCTGCAGTAATAAGCCCAGCAGAACTCAGCACGTTCCTAATTAATCGCGCCAGTCTGAGGAGCTGTCAGTACAGGGATCTGAATCTTATGATCCTATCTAATGGGAGTGCTCTTAATCTGTGATGCTTTACAATTGAATTAACCCCCTTCCTGCTTTCTCTCCCCTCTTTCCCTCTCTCTGCTGTTCCCTCCTCTCCCTCCCCTCTCCCATCTTCCTGTTCTTTCATTTCTCCTCCCCTTTCCCATCTTCCCCCCTCATTCTTCTCTTCTCTCCCCCTCTCCTGTCCTTAGGCGAGGGCTGAACCCACCCCACAGAGTGAAGTCCATCTCCATGACGACCTTCACGCAACAGGAAATCGAGTTCCTCCAGAAACACGGCAATGAGGTAGGGCCAAACATTGTGACCGGGCCCCACAGACCTCCCAGGGCTGTTGTCAACATGGCTGATGTCTGCCTGGGTCATATTCACTAGGAACAGGCCAAAATGAAATGCTAGTTTTTGTTGTCCAGCTCTTCCAGTTCTTAGCACCCCGATGGAGACTAGAATGCAGAAACGCATATGTTTATAATGATAAAGAAGTGTTTTTTAAGCCTGGTCCCAGATCTGTTTATGCTCTCTTGCTGACTTCTATGCTCATTGTGATGGCCAGGCACACAAACAGATCTGGGACCCGCCTAGTAGCCTATGTTTCTATTCAACTTCCATTCTCCTCCAAGCTAGGCCACCTTTCGTATGTCCCCACCTCCTTTTTATTTATTTATTTAACCTTTACTTGACTTGGCAAGTCAGTTCTTATTTACAATGACGGCCAAACCCGGACGATGCTGGGCCAATTGTGCGCCGCCCTATGGGACTCCCAATCATGGTCGGATGTGATACAGCCTGGATTTGAACCAGGGACTGTAGTGATGCCTCTTGCACTGAGATGCAGTGCCTTAGACCGCTGCGCCACTCGGGAGCTCTTAATCTATCAGTCTAAGGAGGGCTAGCTGACGCCTTGTCCTCAATGCCCTGAGACTTACTCTAACCCCAGATCATGGAATTCCATACGTTGTGTTCCACAATCCTATATGGCCGGCCTCACCCTTTCCCCCTTTTGGTTTTGGGTGTCATTCCACAGATATTTCCTCTAATCCTGTAAAGTGTGATTTGTGTGTTCGCTGAGAATAGCGTGGTGGCGTGCCGACCGGGTGGCCACGGCACAACAGACACAGAGCAGCTCTTTCAGGAGATGGTGCTCTGATGCTCACTCATGCATTCCATGTGTCTGGTTATTTATTTAGTTGGCCCTGACACACACACACACACACACTTTAATCTGCCAAGGATTCCGAATTGGAGTAATGCGCTTCTGCTAGATGATGTGGTAGTGAATTGAGCCTGTGCTTCTGCTAGATGATGTGGTAGTGAATTGAGCCTGTGCTTCTGCTAGATGATGTGGTAGTGAATTGAGCCTGTGCTTCTGCTAGATGATGTGGTAGTGAATTGAGCCTGTGCTTCTGCTAGATGATGTGGTAGTGAATTGAGCCTGTGCTTCTGCTAGATGATGTGGTAGTGAATTGAGCCTGTGCTTCTGCTAGATGATGTGGTAGTGAATTGAGCCTGTGCTTCTGCTAGATGATGTGGTAGTGAATTGAGCCTGTGCTTCTGCTAGATGATGTGGTAGTGAATTGAGCCTGTGCTTCTGCTAGATGATGTGGTAGTGAATTGAGCCTGTGCTTCTGCTAGATGATGTGGTAGTGAATTGAGCCTGTGCTTCTGCTAGATGATGTGGTAGTGAATTGAGCCTGTGCTTCTGCTAGATGATGTGGTAGTGAATTGAGCCTGTGCTTCTGCTAGATGATGTGGTAGTGAATTGAGCCTGTGCTTCTGCTAGATGATGTGGTAGTGAATTGAGCCTGTGCTTCTGCTAGATGATGTGGTAGTGAATTGAGCCTGTGCTTGTCCTTGTTGCTGTTCTGCAGGCTATGTATGTCAGGTGCTTTATGTGAGAAGAATGTTCTAGGCCTATTGGAAACATTGACACAAGCCTTGGAGGACATGCATTATATTCAGCCTTGACTTTACTTTCTGCTGCGGTCTGTCCTCTTTTTATAAATAGTTTGTGTTTCTCGGTCTCTCTCTCGGTCTCTCTCTCTGTTTCAGTATGTATTCGGTTGTTTGTCTGCGTCTAATTGTAAAATGCTAGATATCCATGTCTACTGTAACATCTCTTATCCCATGGCAAGTTGGCTGTAGATCGCTCCATTTCCGGGCTCCCAAGAGACACCCTGGAATGACCCTGAGTGTGCTACATTCTGCTGCTGCTGTCTTGGCCTGGAGGTGTTGAAGGGTTTTCTCTCTCTCTTTCATGTTTGTCTTTTTCCTCTAAAGGTGATGAACCACATCTTCTGATTTGCATGTGACTTTTTATTCGCCTTTCATTTTTCACCAAACATGTTTTTCTGCTCTCTCTGTCCGTCCCCTCTCTCGTCTGTCTTCTCTAGTCATGCAAACAGATATGGCTGGGGCTTTACGACGACAGAACTGCCTCCATACCGGACTTCAGGGAACCCCAGAAAGTCAAGGAGTTCCTTCAGGAGAAATACGAGAAGAAGAGATGGTGAGAGGCTGCTGTAGAGTCCATAGAGCTCTGGTCAGAAGGAGCAGCAAGGCACTTTGGAGCAGTAACAACCCAGATGTATTTGGTGGATGATATCTAGGTCACTGTATGCGTTAGTTGGAATCCAAAAGGAAAGTCTAATATTTACACATAACCGTCATACCAGTCAGCATAGCAGGACAAGAAAGCAAGGAAGAGGGTGGCGGAAAAAGCGAGCCAGAACGACGGTATCCGTTGCTATGGTGATATCAGTAAACAAACAGTGCAAATCAACATCCGGTAGGAAACACCGCGACGGCAAAAGTTGGAACTATTTTAACTCTGACGGCAAGTCCCGTTTACCGTGGCGGCTGTCGGCATTTACCGTCATGCTATCATTGAAAACTTGCTCTGAGATGCTGGGTTATAGGAGTCCATTTCAATTAAAGCCTGTGTTGCTGTGTAACCAATTGAACATGGTTGTTGTTGTGATTTAGGTTTGTTCCCCCGGAGCAGGCCAAAGTGGTGGCTTCTGTCCATGCCTCCATCTCCGGCTCGTCAGCCAGCAGCACCAGCAGCACCCCCGAGGTCCGACCCCTCAAAACACTGCTGGGGGACTCGGTCCCCACCTTGCACCTCAACAAGCACACGCCCAGTCAAGTAAGACACACACTGGTTACTCAGCTGGCTGATAACAAGCTGTACAACGTTTTCCCTGACCTGAAGTAGGGCCCAGGGAGTTTTCCCTGACCTGAAGTAGGGCCCAGGGAGTTTTCCCTGACCTGAAGTAGGGCCCAGGGAGTTTTCCCTGACCTGAAGTAGGGCCCAGGGAGTTTTCCCTGACCTGAAGTAGGGCCCAGGGAGTTTTCCCTGACCTGAAGTAGGGCCCAGGGAGTTTTCCCTGACCTGAAGTAGGGCCCAGGGAGTTTTCCCTGACCTGAAGTAGGGCCCAGGGAGTTTTCCCTGACCTGAAGTAGGGCCCAGGGAGTTTTTCCTGGAAAGATCATGTGTTCAGGAAACCCTCCTGGCTCTAGTAGGCAAAACATTTATTTTTTTAGTTGCTTTCGACAAGATGGCCTGTGTGAAGTGCGGATATCCAGGTGAACTACTTCTGCATGGTTGAAGTGTCCGTCTCTGAGTTAACTGGGTCATATTTAGCACGAAATGGAGTGAAACAGGGAGGTTCCATCCAAACTTCTGTCCAATAAGAAACGCCCATTTTTGATTTCTGTTGCAAAGCGTTTCGCTACGGCATGCCCCAATGAACACAGCCCTGTTGTCTCTCTAGTCTCCAGTGGGGAGTCGTGCGGCCCAGGCCCTCCAGCTGAGCCAGCAGCAGCAGTTCCACGATAAGAAGTTTGACCTCCTCAGCGACCTGGGCGGAGACATCTTCGCCGCTCCGCCCCACTCGCAGACTGCAGCAGGCTCGGCGGCCAACTTTGCCAACTTTGCACATTTCAACAGTCAGCCAGGTAAGGAGGAGTGGCACGAGCTGCATCGGTCCCTGGAGCGGTCACTACACCTTGTCAGAAAAACCCTCGGCACAGTGGTTACATCTACTGCTTAGTGCTTAGACTTCGTTGGTCAATGATACTTCTACTCAATGATACACTCATAGTTATGGAATTAGAAAAAGGTCAATTTCCTGAAGAGTATTTTGGGTGTTTGCTTCAGCTTTCCAAAAGTCTGTTTTATGGTAGTGGAAGAAACTTTAGAGGCATTTCAATTTTCATTCATTTCAAGAGTATTGACCATCACTTTTTCTTACCACACTTTGTTTTTCATCTCACGATACAAACATACACATACGAACAACAACTTGCACACAAACAATGACTACATCTCCTCTGCCCAGACCCGCATGCTCACACCCCCATCCCTAGTGCCTGCATTATTGTTTGCCACATGGCCTTAAATTGTACCAATCTGTTTTTCTCGGTTGCCCAGGCTATTTCAATAATAAATAATTAGATTTTTCCATTGTTAATGATGGCGGATTGGTTGATTTCCAAGTTTCTGGATACGTTTTTAACCCCCTCATTGTCCATCACACTGATCTATGTAAAGCATCGCCAGATACTAGAATTCTCATAGAGCTATGGGCGGTCAGTCTCCTTGGTTACTGAGGCCAAAGTAAAGCTGTTTGCTTAGAGGATAACGTTTTCTCATCCTCAAAGAGCCATAAAGTTCTACCTTGGTGCAGAGAGGCTGCCCCAAGTCAACCCACACGAGGCTTAAAGATACACGCACGCCCTCTAAAAACACATCACAATTTGGTACTTGAAATATGATTCCTTTTTTTAATAGAAAATGGACAATAACCTACACACATATCAAACGTTCTATACCTATCAACCCTTTCCTATCCTATTTTCTACTACTTAAACAAAATAAATCAGAGATTCACAGGAAGCCCATCTCTCTAGCCAACTCCCAACACCCCCAGAATGGCTTCCAGTTTCCCCATCTCTTCATCCTCTCTTTCCTGTAGATCTCCACCTTGCGTATCATCTCCCATGTTTCTGTAGAACAGATGTTTCTCCTGCTCAGGCAGGTGCTGGTTGTGGTAGCAGAAGCTGGCCATGTTTAGGGACTGGGATGTACAAACACTCAAAATGCCAGATCTATGAGTCACTCGGGAGGACCTGACCTAAAGTAACAATAAAACCGATTCCAAGTATCTACATGGAATTTGAGAAATACTCCATAATATGCCAAATGGAAAAACAGAAAGGAACCAAATCATGGTAAGAATACTGTATTTGATGCTTACCATTGATGGAATTTGAAGTTCTTGCAGGAAGATACTGATGTCTCTGTGCCAACTGTGCCCAGTTCTTGCTGGGTGTTAAAGTTAAATTGTGAACCATTTATAATCTTCGATAGCAGAGGCAAGTCAGACATCTAGTCTTGAGGTGGTTGCTGAGTTCCAAGTCAACATTGGTGCCTGTCAACCTAGCATTCACCATTCTACTGAAGTTGCTCTTTTCAACTGTGATATCACATTGAAATGTAATTGAATTCTCATGAATAGAAGCACCATGGCAAAGAAATAAAATGGGGTTTCAAATAAACACTGTTACTCTTACCAACCAAACATTCTACATTAAAGCATTCTATAGAGACCCTATTAAATAACTAATTCTATTCATTCTACCAACATTGCTTTGGTTTATTTATTATTTGTAATATTCAGAATTGCCATGACGATGAGAGCGTGGAATCAATGGATGTACTGTGTGCTTCATTTAAAATATGTTTTACATTGAACCAGGACAGTGGCAGACACACACACACACACACACACTAGAAGGGAACATGAGCTTAGGTCAGGGCAGTGCGCTATAGGAGAAAGTGAACCTGTCATCATCACATCCATTTTTGGATGGTCATTGTCATCTGGTGCTAGTCTGTCTTTAGTCATCTAGTTTAGTTCCATATCTCTCAATGTGTCATTTCTGTCCAAATGGCACACTATTCCCTATTTAGTACACTAAAGCAATAGAGTGCCATTTGGGTTACTACCTGTGTCATGTGATCATTAATCGTCTCATTCATTGAGTCCTGTTTTGTTTGTCCTTTTTGATTTTATGTGTGTCTGACCCTGGTACAAACCTCCAGCTGCTCAAAACGCAGACTTTGCTAACTTTGATGCGTTTGGGAGCGCGGGTCCATCGGGTGCTGTCCCCTCGGCACCCCAAGCCCCCTTCCAGACCTCACATACAGGTAGAGCATGCTCCATTCACCTCTCATGGCCAGTCTATCTCACACACGCTCACATTTTCACACAGGTCACTGTTAGGCACTCTTTCTCCTTTCCCAGAGGCTCTGTCTTTCTGTCGCTGTGTGTCTCTCTCTGTGTCTGTTTCTGTGTTACACACTCACATCAGTTCACTCCTACTTGTCATGTGTTTGTGTCCATTTTGTCTGTGTTGTAGTTAGCATTAATGACAACAATTCACTCTCATTGGCTCTGTATTTGCTAGCTGGCTGCTCAAGGCACACACACTCACTGGCTAGTTTCCCCAAGGGAATTAGTTTTGAATGTACCACACTGCCCTCTGCTGGACACTGTCTGCAGATGACCTCTTGACTTCTATGCAGTGGTGGATGGGAAAGCACTGCTCTCTGGGTGCATCGCAGCACTCTACAGTGGCGTCCTCTCCTTGTCTCCTTTCCATCATCCGCACTGATCTGAAAGAATCTGCTTTCACCTATCCTATATGTTTTCAGATCTGTGCAGAGAGCAGATGAGGAAACCACTTTAGACTATGGAGATGCACCCCTTTCTCTCAAAGGCTCCTCCTTCTCTCATTCACAATGATCACCACACTACCTGGCTTCTGCTTTCACACTGACTCCATTCGCTCTGTTATGATTTGGTTTTTCTTTTGGGTGACGTTCACACTTCCCCCCCCCTTTTTGGTTTATTTCTTTCTTATTTTTTTTCACCCTGTTTCTCTGGTACTCATCCCCCCCCCGCCCCCATCCTGTTTTGGCTGCCAGCGTTCATGTCCCTCTCATCCAGCCGCAGTGTGGGTGAGTTTGCCACCGCTGGCACTGCTCTACCTCACCCGGGTGCAGGTGCTCACAGTAAGTTCTCTCCCTCACTGTGCTCAGCCTCTAAATAACGCCTTACTCCACACTCTGTCTGTCTGGTAGGCTCTAGGGGTTTTCCCATATCAATGCCTATGGTTGTTCCTATTGATGAGTGTGTCTGTGCCTGTCTGTGGATGCATGTGTTGTATGCTCTTCATTGTTTGCTGACCTGTTCATATCCAGAAATACAGGGCCACTGCTGCAAAATAACATGATGTCATGCAGTCTAAACTGCAGCCAACTATTGAAAGAAAATATGGGTCACTTTTACCTCGGCATCTGGAACTCTTATCCTGCAGAAAATCATTTTATGAATGATTTGAGATTATTAATAAAAAATCGAAAGAGATTTCTCCACCTGTGTATTGTACTAAGATCTTGTAACAGTGTAGGTGATTCAGTAAATTCACTGTAGGTGTGTTCATTTGTTAAGACAGGAGAGTAGACAGGATTTCTTATTCCATAGCAACAGTCAGGTTCCACCCTCAAACCACTCCCCGTGAAGTGATGATGCTTCAACTCTCACGCCGTTTCCTCAGACTGTGACCTAACCTTAGTCTCTGTGCCAAACTAACCCTCAGTGTAAGACGATTGGTAAGAAAGACACCAATCTTCCTACAAACACACTTGAAGCCACTGTGTGACTCTTGCGACAGTCAGACTAAGGCGCATGACTGCCGTTGGGCTCATTTCAAGTCTGCCACCGTTGACCCCATTTAGATCTGACTGTTATACTACTCAACAGTATAATGCAGATCCTCTCCATTGATTTCAGGTCAGATGAAGCACGGCGCTGTTGTAAATGACAGATGACACTGCTGTACTCTGTAGATGCTGCCTGCATCCAGTAACACAGTGTTCAATTCAGCCTCCCAGATTTACACTGCACAGTCAGGAACACACACACACACACACCCCCAGGTCCCTCTTGTTTGACTACTTTCTGTCATCACTCTCGCAGGTAGCACGGCCTTTGGGGCCTAGTTAACGCTAGCAAGTTAACGCTAGCTATTTAGCTAATTTTGACCACTTCCCCAACTCCTGTAGTGTCGAGTTTGGATGCTTCAGTTCCTCCCTCCAGAGCCAGAGTAACTCCTCCTCCGCAGGAACACCCAATGGGCCGGTAGACAGAGACACTACTAGCGTCCCCGCCGATAGAGACGCAGCTCTGGCTGACCTGGATACCATCTTTAGCTCTGACAAAACGGAGCAAGGTTAACCTGTCCCTGCTGCGAGCCAGCCCCCACTCTGTTTGGCAGATGTGTCGAGTAGAGTGAGATGGCTATCGGGTTGGGGACGATGAGCTCATGTATGGTGTAGAATAGGTAAAGTCCGGGTCCAATCGTTTCTGAACCAGCAGGGACAGTGGGTCCTCATTTAAAGGTTGCGTCATACCACATCACAGCTTGCGGGGTGCTGCAGAATGGGTTGCATGACGTCATAGTATTTTACTGTCAGCCAATGTTGACATTGACCACCAGAGGGCATCTTTTTGACGTTTGTTGGTGCTTGCTTACTTTTCGAAAAAATAATATTACAGAGGTCCATACAGGCCAGACATTTTGATTGCTTTACCGTATGCGAAAGAGCATATTCCAAGGTTTTTAATTAACCTAGTTTTGCCAAACAACACAATGTTTTACAGATGGTCTCCCTTTCAAAATATAATGTTTTATCTAGAATAACCACAGCTCCATGCCTGCTGATGAAAATCAGCAAATACTCATTTGGAGAAATATCCTTTCTATTGTATTCTCTTATATTTCATCATATTCATATTGTAAAGGGCTGGGGAATATAAGCATGTGATGTTTGCTAAATGACCAAGTTAATTTAATTGACATGGCGCCTCCATAGCCTCAACTATTATAGCACAGATAAATACATCTTAAAACACTATTCTGTTCTTTTGAAATTGTCTTAGTAGCATGTTTTTTTATGACCTCCCTAAACAAAATATGAATATATTTATTTGTGATTGTGGATATTACATAGATTTATTAGACTGGCGGCTATTGGTAGGCTACTCATCGAGTCCCGGCTATTCTACTGTTAATATGCATACGGTGAAGCAGACCTTCATGGCGCTTTGAAGATGAAAGGCTCAGAAAAGTTTGAGTCAGTTATGATATTTATCTCAATGTAGGCCTACTGGTAGAGGGTCAGGTCTCCTTTGTGTGGGCATGTGTTGTTGGTCTCGCTGCCGTGTGTAGGAGACTGATGGAGCTTCTACAGTACCCTCCTGGCCTCCTGTGTTGTGAACCAGTCTGTGTGTTTTCAGGAGGTAGTGTCCCGAGCGGGGTTCCGGGCTCTCTCCCCCCGGGGGTGTCGGCAGGACTGCGTCACCCCCAGAGTCAGCTGACGGGTACGTCGGCGGCAGACCGCTACGCCGCGCTGGCCGAGCTAGACAATGTGTTCGGCTCTTCGGCCCCCGCCACCAGCGTCTACAACACCGTCAGCACTTCACAAGGGTACGAGAACACACCATCAGATGAATTCACCCTTTTTCCATTACCCTCTAGTCTATGCCTTGAGGTCTTTCTGTCTGTCTCATATTGACATCTTTGTAAATATATAAATCAACTTTCTTGTTATCAACAAGTAGGTCTGTCTTTCAAAATGATACTTAGCCCTCTCACCTCAAATCGCACCCTTTTCTCTAAAAATGCACTACTTTTAGCACTACTGCTAGGGACCATGTAGGTGTAATAGGCTGTCACTTGGGATACAGCCTCTGTCATGCTGAGTCCATGGGGTCACTCTAATGCCGTTGTTGTGTCCCAGGGGGATGTTTGGCCCTGTGACAGGAGTCTCGTCAGCCCAGGCACAGCAATGCATGTCCAGCATGCCCCAGGGTTTTGGAGGTGAGTGACATCACTCCATGTGTGTTTCAATCCCTACCCTTTCCCCTCTCAGTGTGCGCTACACTAGTTCACTCGCCTCTTGGGTTTAAAAACCATTGGGTAGGTGTAAGCATGGGAGTTTTCTTCATATTTCACTCACTGTCTTGCGTCTATTACTTTTCAGTCCATGAGGGCGAGTAAATGAGTGCACACTTCGGGGAGAATGGGGTGGATTAGAATGGGACCCTAGACACTTAGCTACTCAGAGATGAACTAATAGGAGTTAGATGTCTTCTCTTCCCTTCTGCCAGGTCTGTCAACAAACCCTTTTGCTGCTGCAGCGGTTGCCCCGGCGACAGCCACCACCAACCCCTTCCAGAGCAATGGGAGAGCAGCGGCCGTGGCGGCAGCAGGTGGGGACACGCCACGGAAGTCTTGCATACCCAATGTACTTGAAACTAAAGCCATAGGCTGTGTCCGAAATAATTTTTCCTACTATTTACAAAAAATTCTATACTATGTACTAACTATACTACATACTGTTTAGATAGAACATACTGTTCACTAAAAATGTATGCAGTAAGCAACGAATATCAACATACTAGAGACACGCATACTGAGAAGGCGTCATGTAATGCGCAATTGGGTTGTTCCCCGCCATTCGTACATCACGTCTGATCACGTGGTAGTCTGAAAAGACAAGTATCTTCCTCAATAGCATGCAGCGAGTTCGTACTAGATGAAAAGCCGAAATGAGTATGACGTCCTGGAATTGAACGCTTTCAAAATGTTCTAAATATCACATACTCTAAAACATTTTATTTTGCTCATACCCAATCAACATACTATTTAGAACGCAAGTACGGGTATTCGGACGTGGCCACTGAGTTAGATAAGAGGGCGCACCCAAAGCCTCATGGGCAGCCCCATTGCAAAGATACTAGATGAGCTCTGACGTACATCTCTATGACTAAAGCTGATCTAACTATCAGTGGTTAGTGGCCGTTTTGAGGTAGTGCAGAACAAAGTCATGCTAAAATCTCCCAAATTAACTGAGGCAGGTGATCATGTAAAAGCTTCTCTATGTCGCAAAATTCAAGGAATAGCCTAGTAATCAACTGAAATCTCACAAGTCCATATTCTTAGATTACTTTTACAGAGGATGACTGTGACCGCCTGAAACCCTGTGAGAGGACTCGTGGTCATGGTCATCAGAGGTCATAATGAGGTTATGAACCAGATGCCGTCACTTCATCGCTCAGCTAATTGTATTCATCTCTAAGTCGATTACCGGTGGCTCGGCTGCTACAAGATGGCGGCATTATTCACTAACAATTGTCTGAAGCTAAATGAGGATTTAGTCCAAGTAGTAACAGTCTTACATAGAGTAAATCGGAGAGACACTGATTGGTGACTGAGTGTTTCTGTAAAGAGAGTGTGTAAGTGCAAATGATAATGGCTCTGTCTGATTGCTCTCGTGATGCTGGACAGGCCTGTTTGGGGCTCTGCATGGGCAGGGTTACCCTCCAGCCCACTTTGGTAGGTCCCCTCCTCCTCTTCCAGCTCACTCCTTTTCTCCTTCCTTCCCCTCCTCCTCTCTGCCTCCCTGTGTCTTGGCTCTGGCAGTGCTTCCTAGAGCTCCCCAGAGCGTCCTGTGACTGTCTCGCCGACTGTGCATGTGTTGTGTGCCCTGACCCCAGTGCTGCTTCTACTGTATCTGTGAGTGTGGGGGTCCTGATGCCTCAGCTGCCCTCACCAATCCCCCCTCTGCCCTCACTGATGCTCCCAGACTGTAGTAATGTGGCATCGCTGATTACCCCATCTCGCCCCTTGCTGGCCTAGAGAAATAGCCTAACAGTCATAGCTTTTCAGACTATAGCTGTTGGCAGTGTGTATGTCCTCCAGCTGAGCTCTGAGGTTATAAACTGGTGTTGAAAGGACATCCAACTGCCAGAACCATTTAAGAGTATCCTTTAACTGCACAACCATCTTGACTGTAATCTTATTGTTTTTCAACCTCCCCGATTCTGTACACTGCCTTTGCTAAGAGTGCTTATACCCTGAGTGCTTTAGCATCTACCACACAGCTACAGTACTGTCTAATTTAATGCTGGTTATGTTATGGATAGAGCTAGTCTCTGTAGGTGTTTTGTTGTTGCTGTGTTTGTTTCTGTGTTTAACTGTAAACTGCTCAGTAAAGGTGTTTTAGTTCAGCTTGTGTGCCAATGTTAACCTGGCGTCAGGTGTGATTTATAGCTTGATGAGGTAGGTAGGGGGGGTGTGTGTGTGCGCGCGCAGATGTTTTGTAGTCTGCGTTAGCACTTAGCAGTAATCGTGTAGCACAAGCTCTGTGTAACTGATGTGATATTGTGTAGATTGTGAGTGTCCTCTCCTCTCCCGCCTATCTTGCAGCCACGTTTGGCACAGGGTCCATGAGCATGCCAGCCGGATTCAGGACCGCTGCTACCTACAACCTCCCCACCAGCTTCAGTGGGACCTTCCA